>NW_012154618.1:2729863-2774064 GCF_000956105.1 Propithecus coquereli | reverse complement strand
TGTCATGGATAAACCTTCAGTCTTAGGGAAGATGTTTCTTTCCATAAAGACAGTCTTTCATGAGTCAAATTAAGTGACATAAAAAGAATATGTGAGGAACTGCAATATACTTTGCTGCATAATAGGCCAAGGAATGAAAAATAAATTGGAGAATACTATTGAGGTTCTTTACATTGTAGACTTTTTCCTTGAGGACACAGCACAAAGATAACACCAAGACCCGGGAAATTTAGGAGAAACTCTGGTCTGCATCCTTTACTAAAGCTCTGGGGTCCTTTCCACTGGAAAACTCACGCCAGTGCTGCCCGGGATGGCCTCGTCTGGCACAAACGCATCCATTCTCATGATCAGAAATGAGTCTGTGGTTGCTGAATTTTCCAAGGCCAGAGGTTGGCACAAAAGGCATTGTTACCCCGTAGCACCCAGCTCACAAAGTAGTCAAGAAAGGTTGAAGAGGAATTTAAAATTGTTACTGTCACTATACAAGAGCATGAATTCTATCCCTTTGGACTTTCATAACCTAAGCTGCCATTTCTTACTTTTTGACTTGAGGTGAGTGAAAACTAATAGTATAAACAGCCAAATCTCAACTTCTAAAAGTTAGAGTCAAGAGGAAAATCTTAAAAACTAATGATGAGTCAAGATTTAATTCTCTGCCAAGCTCACTTATTTCGAACCTGTAAGAGAGGCACTAAGAAGATGTAAAATTCATAGGACTAGAATGATGATTTTTATGGAAGGAGATTCCCTCCCCTGCACCTCCCCTCTGCTGGATATATTCAAGTGTGAACTGGGTAAACACTGAGAAGAAAATCAGGTAGAGAATTGAGAAGCCCGACAAACACATTAGTATGTAACTGTCCTTGGATAACCACAAATCCTCCTTGTAATGATCATCAGAATGGCAATATAAAATTGGTTAGCCAAAATTTGCATAGATAGAACAAATGCATTACAGACCAGTACTCCTCAGACTTTAATATGAAAAAGATTCATCTGCATATCTTATTAAATGACCATTGGGATTCAGTAGATCTGAGGTTGGGCACTGCCAATCTGCTCCCAGGAGATGCTAACATAGCTGGTCCGTGGCTGCACTCCGGGAGTGAGACTATAGACTAAACCAGATTCCCAGCTGGGCCTTCTTTCCCTCTGGAAAATGTGTAGGCTCCATATAATGATGTTCTTGTCTTTCTAAACCTCCATGCAAATACCCAAGATCTTTCCCTATCCTCACTCAACACACATTCACACATTTTTTTTTTAAAAGAATCTTGCAGTTTTTTTAAAAGACCCATTCCAAAGCCATCAGATTTTACCTCGTTAGTAATCTGGTTGCTCAATTTTGCATGAAGGAGGTTGGGAGTGTCTGTCACAGCTGTGTACTTGAATGAATGAGGATGCTGCCGATATTTACTCTGAATACACACACAAGAAGGGAAGAAGAAGACCCAGTAAGGTATAAAACCAGAAGAACCAGTTCTCTAAGTATTATCTGTAAAGTCTCATTTTGCAAAGGGCACTAGTCTGTCACTCTGGAATCTAGTTTGTCACCTGCTCTTGTGACCCCAGAACTCACAGGGATGAGGAGGCAGAGAGGAGGACAGAATGGAATCAATCAGATACTTCTCAATGGGAGATCTAATCCTTTGCCATGAACATGAACATGACCATTTAAATTCGTGATTTGCTCCTGATCTTTGCTCACCGGAGATCCAGTACTCCTCAGCCTTGACGGTGTACCGCAAACAACTTTGCAGCTTTAAAAAACATACATGCTGGCACCCACCCTGGGAGACTGGGATTCAGTAAACAGTCAATTGAGCTCAGTCTTATCTATTTTTTTTAAGCTCCAAAAGGGGTTCTGATGTACCGTGAGGTTTAGAAGCCACTTGCTTTAGAGATTTCATTGGAAAAGCAAAGCACAAAGTTCAATCTAAACTCCCGCCGTAAGCAAACCATAAGCCCATCTGAGCACTCAATCCAGCTGCTGAACACCTTTTATTTCCAATGCCTTCCATTATGCCCTCCTGTCCTTGCATCTACCATGAATGAAAGTCCCATCACCCTCTAAGGAGTGAGTAAGGTTCCCCAGGAATTTAGAAAGCTTAGAATTCTAAGACTTCTATATTTCCACCAAGAAATTATCGCCAAGCTTATAGTAACCTTTTCATATACAGCTGCCAGGAAAGCACAGTGCTTGGATTAGTGCTTATTCCCGCAAAAACGAAACAAGGGAGGTATGAATATACCCATCTGATTAATTAAGAAGCTGAGGCTCAGAGAGGGCAGGTCACTGGTTCGAGGTCACACAGCACATGAGTGCTGGCCTGGAAATCTCAATCTCTATCTGCTGGTCTTTAAAGCCTGCCTTATTTGCATTGTACCACAATCCACTCTTCAAAGGGACTCGGGGAAAGTACATCTCTTGGGCCAGTGAATAATTCTTATGTGCTATTAGAAGAACTGACTCAATAGTCTCAAAGCTGTCTTCAATGTCATTCATTCTGAATGGAGAACCCAGCAAGAAAAGAAGCCAGCCCAGAGTTTAGGCAGTGAGTTACCACTGCTAACAGTGTAGCCACCTGCAGGCTTGAGCAGTAAGAACAAACTGATTGCTGTGGGACAACCTCTGCCACGGACATGTACTGGACACCTGGCCCCAGAATCTCTGGTTACCTCGCTGATGAGTTCAGACGCTTTCTTCCTCCCTTCGATCTCCAAAGTGCCTGGAATGACGCAGGCGACGCCTCGCATGAAGTTCAGGTCTGACCGGTACAAATTCTACAAGGAGCGATACAAAGAATCAGAAAAGCCAAACTCTCCCAAAAAGGAAGCAAAGACAGACCAGAGGTCTCGTGACATATCATTTGATAGTGTCATAATTAGAACTCAAGGCTAAACCTCTCCCTCCAGATATATCATCCTCAGCCAATGCTCAAATGCTTCTTAGTAAATGCTCACCAGGGGGAAAGCAACCGTAGGTCAAAAGAAAGTAATTCTGCTGTCACTTGTCTCCGAGTCGCTGTTACGGGGATGCTAGACAGATTTTTGTTTTAATGTGGGCTATCAAAAAATAAATGCTGGAGCGGATTGTGGTTAGAAAAGTCGGTTGTCTTGGGGTAAATGTGGAAATGGGTCTAACGGGTCTTCTAAAACAAAACCCAGCAGCAGCAGGTGGCATCAATTAATCATGGGGTAAGAAAGAACTAATAAATGAATCCAAAATAATCTGGCAAAGGCCTGTCTGAGTCTGTGCGGGTGGGGATGAGCATGTGTACCTGAGTGATGGGGGCTGACAGTTTAAAGAGTTCCCAAATTCACTCCCCTTCAGCCAGCACGGCGCCCCCTGGGCGTGTTGCCTTCCAGTTGCCATCACAACCAGAGACAGGGCAAGCCAGGGCTCTGCTCAAGTGACAAACAGGCCCCCGAGATGAGCATGGCAGCTCCCTCGTTCCTGCGGCTGCTCTCAGGTTCCTGACAGTTTGTGTCATTCAGTAAACGCTGTACACAGGCGTGAAATCCGCCCAGACGACAGGTACCCAGATCTGAGCGCCGCTCAGCTCGCAGGCGCTGCCAAACCGGGAAAGAGGTTCTGTGCAGCGTTTTGTTTTCCTACACAGGCCCATTACCCGCAAATCTCATAGCAGGGAAACCTAGCAAGCTGGGAAATGAAGCGAGTACCAAACGGGATGCTACTGCCTGTTGGGGAGAACATCCTGTATCTCCTTGGGAAGGAGAAAATCCTCCAACGCTTCCTGGCCTCCTGAGCCTGCCTGCTTCAGAAAACAGGCATCATGAGTTAGAAACGCACGTCAAAGGAGTGTGAAGCCGCCTGGTAAGGACTCAGGAAGGGTCTCCGGGGGCCTGATTTCCCACACATCCCCTCAACACCCTCCTCTCCCTGAAACGGGTCAGTTCCTACAGGCTCTGAGCAGCCTCTCCCAGCAGACCTTAGCCCTCCTCAGCAGACGGGTAGGTAGCACAGGGATGTATGAAGTGCCAAGAGGAATCCTCCATCCAGCTGGAGGCCAGAGGCGATGCCATTGGCAAGTCTTGAACTTGCAAAGCCATGAACCTTGAGGGCATTTTGTCACTTGTACCTTAAGTTCAAATCTTAGCACTCCCATTTCTCCTGCATCGTTGTGTGGCCTTGGGAAAGCTATTTAACTTCTTTGTGACTCATTGAAATTTCTTTGTAAAATGGGGATAAAGACTATCAATACAGGGTTATTGTGAGGATTAAATGAGATAATGCATAAACACAATGCTTAGAACTCAGCAGAAATACTCAACACAGGGTGGTTACCGTCAGATGTGTGTAACTGCGCTGAAGGGCTGAGCAGGAGCTCTCGGGTTGTGTTCTAAAACAAGACCCAGGTGTAGGATTCCTCATCTCCAGAGGCTTCCCTGAGCCGGCAGGAACTTGCAGGTCATTGCCTCGTGGTCAAACAGGAGAGGAGAAGGGCCCCAAGAGAGAGGCCGAGTCTCCTTACCTCACTCTGCAGTTTGTGAGCTTTCTTGGCACAGCTCAGCCTCAGGTCCTCTGCCAAGGAAGTGTACTGAGGCAGCGGATGTTTGTAGTCCTGGTCGCTGGCCAGGGTCTGAGCCTTCTTGGCATGCACAAGGGTGACCATGTCCAACGGCAGATGGAACTGCGCCTTTGTGTGTTCAAAGCCTTTCTTGTAATTCACCTAGAGGGGCAGACAGATCAACGGCGGCTATTTCAAAGCCACCATTTGCAACAGGACCACCAGGGAGAGCAACTGCAATGCAATTGTCCCAGGTAAGCCAGGGGATGTTGTTGGCAGGGCCAGCCTCCTTTCCTGTGGGGACTGCCCAATAAGCAGGGCTTTTCTCCAGGTCTTGACACTCACCATCCCCAGCTCCTGGAGGTCACTCATCTGGACAAAGAAGGCCCACAGTTCCCCCATTTGGGGAAAAGACAGAAGTTCGAGGAACAGATATGTTGTCAGTGATTCCCTTGCTCACATCTTTAGATCTTCCCATCTCTCAGAGGCAGGAAGACACATGGCTCACCTGCTCTCTGCCCACAGTATTTTCCCCATCACCCACTCAAGTTCAGGCACCAAGGATTCTCCTCTCACACTAGTTCAGGATGGGCTTCTTCAAAGCATTATATGACTGGTCCACCCGGGAGCCAGGAGCAGCGGGCGGATGCTTGGAAAGCCAGTCCCAAAAACCCAACACACATCCTGAGAGAGGAGCGGGGAGCCCCATCCCAGACCGCCAGCTTCATTGCAGTCCTGGAGAAGCCGTATTTCAAGGTCTGGGAAATTCACTCGGGGCTGTCTTGGGATTCAGATGCATAAACACCACCTCTGCCTCCTCATCCTCTGTCCTCCCATTGCCTCCCCACTGCTCCGGCCACCCTTCCCTCACCCCCTACTCCCATCCTGTCCTCACCCCTAGCATAAGGCCAAGGAAAATCATATCCAACTCTACACTCTTAGGTCAGCAACCCAGGAAAAAATGGGAGGGAAAAGTTAGAAATGGGAAAACCAAGGCAGAAAACATATAAAGCTGCAGAACGGCTCCCTGGTCTGGCTCTGCCCCTATCTAGCTGACCTTAGGCAAAGGGACTGAACCACTCAGAGTCTCGGTTTCCTTATCAGAAAATGAGGATGAATAACAAGTCTGCGTTCCTAGAGGTAGTTTGACAGTTAAATGAGATGCTGCACACGAGTGTTTAGTCCCCTGTAACACGGTGGACATAGATTTCATCACTGACATTAGCCAACCCACATGTGTGCCTGGAGGCAGAGTTTACACACACGTGCCAGCATCCAGAGGGTCACAATCAACAACGAGAGGGTCCTTCTGAATCCAATGCCTACAGGGGCCAGGCAGGTGGCATAAATAAATAAAGCAAGAAGTGGGGAGGAGGGTGGCTGCATGGCCAGGGGAGCACAGCCCCTTCTAAATGAAGCTGTCACAACCCACTCCAACCAACTAGGGCCTCGAGAAATGCAGGTCCAGCTTCCGGCCGGAAGTCTAAAACTTTTATGTTGACTCTTCTGTTTTTAAAGGTTTGCAATTAATTCATTCCGCAGACCAAACAAAACACCCCTGGAGGCCAAATCCAGCCCATAGGCCCCCATTTGTGGCCACCTGTCAAAATCATAGACTGCCCAGCTCAGAAGGAACCAAAGGGGTCAACTAGTCCAACACCTCATTTTCACAGAGGAAGAAGCTGAAGCCCAGAGGAGACAAGTGATTTAACAATGCCACGCAGCAAGTGAGCAACAGAACAAATGCCCACGCGCAGAAGGACAAACGGCACACGTCCACTACGCCGTTAGCATCCTCAGGTGGGAGGCCCACAGTCCCCGTCGCATCTTCCCCACTTACATCACTCTGCAGCGAGGTCGCGTGCACTGAATGTGCAAGGCTGATATCATCTTCCAAGCTCCGGGAGCCAAGCATCTGTCCTTTCATTTTCTCAAATGCCTCTTTGTATTTGTACTAAAGGGAAAGAGAGCGGGAGAGAGTAACAGCTCGGGGACAAGGGACACGGAATGGAAGAGGTGGGTATTGGGTGAAAATGTTTTGTTCTTTTGACAGTAACTGGGTGAGTTAAAAGAAAGCGCTCGGGAGTCGTCAAAAGGTCTATTCTTTCATATGCAAGACTCCCAATGACTAAAGGGCTCGGGTATGAAATGGCAGGACACGTTAGCACGTGGGCGGCCTGCGCTGGAGGAAGGTGGGTGCATTGTTAACAGTCTCTTCACGTGGACTTGCTTTATGAACGCTCTTGGTGGAGGGTGCATTTCATCTGCCCAGGGTCTATGTTTACAGTCCGGCATTTGGCTTTGTACCCCAGGCTAGGGAATTTTTTTGTTGTAGGATACGCTCTTTCTCACTGGTCATTATCTGATTGCCCTAACACAGTCAGTTTGGAGAGCAGAGGATATTATCCACAGGCAAAAGAAGGCAGGGGCTGGGGGCAAGAGGAGTGAAAACCGGTTAGTATGAAACATTGTCCCAGTAATGGAGGTGGACGCTCACATCACTTATGATTTCACCCGAAGCCTTTGCCGCTTGGAATGGAATGGCATCCAACCTCAGCTTATATCCACTGTCGCGCAGTTTGCTCCAGGACTCTTTATAACGTGTCTGTTGGGAAGATGGGCACCAATAAAGACCTTCATGTGACCTGGTGCGTTCTTAGACTCTGGCTTACCAAAGTGGGAATCTGGTGTGCTCTGTGAGGCTCCCCCACCCTAGTTGGGGTTAGAGATTATCGTGGTTTAACAAAACCCACCAGAGTTGGATCCTGCCTCACACCCACCCTTGGAGGTGGGTGGTGGGGTCGGGGTGGGGGAGGTAGAGGAGTAGAGGGGAAAGGCTAAAAGTAAGGACTTTGGATTCTAGGCACCCAGATTTTTCTGAGCAGCAAGTTGATTGGAAGAAGAAGGCATGAGGTTGCATTTGCAAGGTGCTTTAGTAAGAAAAAGCCAAATGTCTCTATCAGACAACAGGAATGGTGGGAGGGGGTGCTGACAGAGATTATGGAGGGGAGGAGTTAAGCCCCCAAGTCTCTCCTGGGCACAGCCAATGGACATACTCAGTGGATATATATCACTGGATATATTCCGGTGTTCCCACTTTTTAGCTCCTTGGTACCAACGCTCTTTATACCAGGCAAACAGTTTTCCCAGTCTCATTATTTCAAATAAGTTGGACTGTCCTGCAAGACCAGCTACACAATTGGCAGGGCCCTGTTCAAATGAAACTGTGGGGCCCCTTGTTCAAAAATATCTTGACTGCTTCAAGATGGTGACAGAAGAGCATCAAACCAGCGCGGGGCTCTTCTGAACACGGGGCATGGTGTGCATGCCTATGAAGCTCGCCCTGACCTCCCATCATTAAAACCAGTGCCCCCTTCAGCAGCCTCACCTCGCTGATGTTCATGGCATTCAGCTTGGCCAGCAGGACTTCAGGGAGGTCTGCAGTCTGAGTGTAATGATGCTTTATGTTTTCTCCTTGTTCCCTGTACAATCTCTGTGGACAGAGAGAGGTTTTGTATGAAACCAAGAGCCCCGCCCCCCATGCAACCATCAGCAAAGTCATACTCCAAGAGACCAAGATGCTGCAGCTGCCACCTCCTTGTAGAGGCACGATCGCGGGCGCCCTGCCTCCACCCAGATTTCACAGCTAGCAAGGTGACATGCACATCCTTCTCTCCGGAGTTCCACTTCCTAGCTCAGAATATGACAAGCCAAAACTTTCCCACTTGTAGTATGCCGCTGAGAGGGGTACCGAATGAGCAAACGAGGTCTAGGTAACAATGAGTAATTTGGTTATTAACTATAAGGCACGAGAGGACATCCAGATGCAGAAGGCATGAGAGAAGACAGCTCTTCCGCACGTGACGTTTTCACCCTCCCCACCTCAATCCTCAGCTCAAGGATTCTTGTCCTAAAAAATGTCTCCCGGGTGGGTCTGGGGCTCTGTTCACCCAGAACTCTGATTCGGGTTTATGCTATCCTAGTAGTTCGCAATGACACCTGCAGTTGGCATCAGCCACCAGGGAAAGTTTCTGAACCAGGCTTTTCCATCCCATGTCTTATCAGCTGTGTCCAAGTTTCTACGCATCACAGCAGTGCCCCCTAGAGTTGGTTCGGGTAACGAAGAAACAGGTATTGTTTTTCTTCACACAAAAGTTCTTGTTTGACCGTCTGTTTCTCAGAATTCAATTTGATTCTAATGGGCTGATTATCAAGAAATTACAAATTACTAAATGCATAAGCTTGGAAACCAATCCATCACATGTTCTGACAGGCACTCGGGCCATTTGGGAATGCCAGTCGAATAAGGCACAACCAGAATAATTTGCTCCATTGTAAAACCAGGGAGAGAATTTTGAAATTCACCCCCCTACACACACACACACGCACACACACACACATACACGGTTTGTAAATTTTCTTCGTGGCAAGTTGAATGGTTTGAAGACATTCAAAAGCCAAGTCTGCCCTACACGAGGATCCATGGCCTCCTCCCAGTAGAATTAGCCAAACAGGGTTAATCCGTGTCCTAAACTGAATTTTTACGAGACCTCCTTGTTCACTTTCGTCTCCAACAAACCCTGCGCTGGGAGAGCTGAGGGTCTGATCTTGGTTTCGCATGGTAAAGGGAGTGTGGGAAATAGCTTGAAAGTTTGCCTAATGTATATAAATCAGACCCAAATTATTTTCAAAGTCTCTGGGAAATTTAGGGAGCAAGAATTCCTGCCCTTGGGTCCTAAAAAGCCCTAAGCATGGCTTCAGTATTCCCAGTTCTGAAGACAACACTTTCAAACAAAAGGAGAGGGGGGGAAAAAAGGCCTCCGCACTGACAAATCTTCCAGACATGCAAATGGGAAGGAACGAGAGCGTCTGTGGGGCAGTGGGGTGGTGGAGCCCCACTTGGCATCCTAAGTGCAGTAACACCCCATTTACATCCTAATGAGGAAGCACCCCCGCTAAGGGGAGCCTCAGCAAAGGACAAGGAGCTCCTTCATCCTTAGGACAACACAAGGAGCCAGCCCAAGAACCCCTCCGCTTCAATCGCCGTGTTGAAAGAAGAGCCCACTCTTAGAGTCATAATGTATATACATTATCACTTACATCCACTGCTTGGGTATAACTAATTCTGGCCTGGACCATCTCCGGAGTGTCTTTAATACTGGTAAACTTCAAAGCATCTGGATGCTGACGGTACTTCTTCTGTTGAGCAGAAAAAGATCAAAGCTGTGAATTTTGTGCTGCTCTTTCATGCCATTTGAAAGAGAAAATCATAGGTTGCTTGAGATTAGAGTGAATTTGTGAACATAATTATTATTCTGCTTCCTCCATCTTTCTATCCTAGGTGCCTTCAGGTTAATATTTGTTTCAATTTAAGAATAACCTCATGTCAATTAACATTAAAGTATTTCTACCCGGTGCAAAGAAAACATCTCAAAATTAGGTTATACCAGTAAAATACTGTAGGATACACACTTAGGAAAGAATTCTTTTTATAGGCTTCAAATACTTTGTCGCTGTTGTTTACATATCTTAGTTTGGGTCTTCTAAGCAAGAAAGGCATTCATAGTTACATTTATCCATTTAAGCTTTCTATTTTCCTTCCAGAAAAAAGTTGGCAGATATTATCACAGTCAAAATGCTTGTTTTTAACAATGAGTGAGTGTATGCTATCTGATCACTTTAGAGCCTGATTCAGCTAATATATGTTCTAATTCTTTAAAATATTACAAAAACAAGAAAAAGGGTGCTATTCTTTAAAAAAGTCATCATACAGTTTGAAGGATGTTGAAACAAACAAACAAAATCACAAAAAGCTTAAATGCTGACAAAGGCCTAGGTACCCAGTTTTGAAGTATTCTGTACATCATGCTTAATTTCTTTTTTTTTTTTTTTTAAATCAAAGTACATTTCCAAGGGGCTGAAACAATTATTATCTTAATGGGACCATGGAATTTATGTTTTCCCAAATCAAATAATTATTTTATAAACACCCCCTCATTTATCTGATTGGATTTTTGTATACTAGGATGTCTTAAGAAAACATCCCACTCAATCTGGCTGGCCACCTGTATGTGTAAATAAAGTTTTATTGGAACACAGCCATGCTCATTCGTTTACGTATTACTTATGGCCATTTCCCAGCTAGTTGCAACAGAGACCATGTGACCAGCAAAGCCAAAAATATTTCCTATCTGGTCCTTTGCAGAAAAGGTTTGCTGACTCCTGCTTTAGACCACAGGTGTGTGTGTGCATCTGTGGCTCTTTCAGCAGTGCCTGCATTCTCTCTGGAAGTTGAGAGGGCATTTCAATTTGACACTTACCCAGAAACGTGCCAGTGTGAAGTGAGATGGTTGGGAAAATTGCAGAAAGATGTCTTTTCTTACTGAAATTTGAGGCCTGGTATGAGGCCAGGTCATCAAGAAAGATAAACACATTTGTAGAGAAAGTTTGCAAAATGAGGTGGCAAAAACTAGGAACGTGGTGGGCAAAATGGTTCCCCAAAGATCCCTTGGCTGCCAGACTAAGACACGTGAAGGAAATCACCTTGAAGTTTAAATTATACATATACGATCATTATTCTTCGTTTCCTTTTATGAGTGGGCCCAATGGTGAGAGTCTGAGCTCATGAATCCTCAAAGCTAAATGTTTGTTCCTGTAAGTTTTTCCTGCTCATCCTCCCAACAGGGCCTCTCCTTAGCTACACTGAATGAGTTAGGGCAGCACCATCCCCACTGAGTTCCCAGGGTCTTCTGAGCCCTGACTGTTCACCAAGGTCCCTAAAAATCAGGCCAATCAGAGTGAGGCCACCTTTGAAATCAACTCTGCAAACGTCAGGGAACCAGAATGTGCTCCCATGGGAAAATATCAATGCTGGACAGATGTGTTCTAAAAACCAGCACAGGTGTCTCTCTGTTTTAACTATTCATTCAGTAAGAAAGTCTGCTCAAAAAAGGTCCCCGCAGGCTTGTTGCCAAAGCTAAAGTCCCCTGGGGCTATGGCCATTATGGTCCCCTTCCCACCCAGAAAAGTCCAGCAAGACCAGGCTGCTCTGAAGGCAAGGAAGGAAATGCTCGCTTGCGTTCTGAGCAAGTCCCTCCCCAAACAGTCACACAGGGAGGTGGATTTGAGTTGTTTGATGGCGTCCAGCCTCTGTGTGAGCCTAGGCTGGCAGCTTTCCACCAGGGACACTTCTGCCCCCTAGGGGACGTTTGTGGATGTCTGGAGACGATTTTAGTTGTCACAACTGGGCAGAGGGTATGATTGGCATCTAGTGGGCAGAGGCCAGGGAAGTGCAAAACGTCCTACAAGGCACAGGACAGCCCCGGACGACAAAGGATTATCAGAATGTCAGCAGTGCCAAGGCTGAGAAACTGATCTGGTCTTTCAGATCGCTGCTCTATGACTCTGTCCTAAAATGCGAGGACACAGTTCTTTGGACAAGCAGAAATGCCTTAAGGTCCAGCCGGGGTGGCTAGAAGCAGACAGGAGTGAGGAGGTAGAAGTGAGACCCCTCCCCAAGAAAGACCCATGTCATGTGTTGGACACCACGTGAATATTTAAAAACTGTTTACATGGTGGCATCGAGAGGAAGAATATGTGCATAAAGTCACCAAAGGGCTTTCTGGGTGTAATAAATGTATCTTTTCATCATCTCTCCTGTGTTGCTTCATTAAAAAGGTAAGTTGGTGGGTAGCAATTGAGCCCTGTTTGATTATCATTATTATTCATAATATCATTTGTCACCCACTTTGTTTTTGCCAGGGCTCTATGGGCCCCCACTGGTGTGTGTTTGGTATGTGGTTTCTCTCTAATTACCAGCCCTAGTCCGGGTTTTGAGGCCTTTCATGTGGCTTTGCCTTTTTCTTTGCCTTTTGAGTGGAAATTATTTTAATTTTATACAGAAACG
This sequence comes from Propithecus coquereli, assembly GCF_000956105.1. Classification (NCBI taxonomy): domain Eukaryota; kingdom Metazoa; phylum Chordata; class Mammalia; order Primates; family Indriidae; genus Propithecus; species Propithecus coquereli. Next base: position 2,761,626 of record NW_012154618.1, on the reverse strand, counting down.
CCGCATGCCTAATGCAGCCAGGCCTGTTACGGGCTGTCAGGAAATCTCACCTCGCTAATGAGTTCTCCTGCCTTCTTCGCCTGCTCCACATTTAATGACCCGGTGGCGACCCAGCCCGTGCCTTTCATCCACTTCACATCTGCCCTGTATTGGTTCTGACAAAGGAGAAAGGGGGGAAAAAAAGGCAGGCCATTGTTGGTGCACAGACATTTAAAGGGCTATTAACGGCTCCTGGCGCAGCCTTGGTGCCAGCTGAGTCAAATTAGATGCCATTGTTGTCTTATCCATTTCTGCACAGTCACAGGTAGGGCTCCAAAATGTAAATTAATTTCCCCTTTAATTGGAGCCAGCCCTTGGGATGGTGGCGTGAGGCCCCACCCAACACTACTGGGGGTGGCTCGGGAGGGGCCCCATCCACCTCGCCCCTCATTACGGACTTGTGTCTACCTCGGAAAGAAGCGCGTCCTCATTGTCTGCATTCCCAATTTTCTTGTTTAAAATGACATGCAGGGAAGAAGAAAATGAGAATTCACAACAGAACCCAGGTGGGAACTGTTCGAGGGAATTTCACAAGACATCCGAGGCCTCCCACAGTGCCGATTCCTTCCTCGGCAGGATTCTGTCCCTCGGTGGGGGACAAGGGGTATTTCTTCTCATTTCTTTACTTGCCATTGAATGAGTAGTTTTAATGGGAAGCCATTTAAATGTACACTTCTCTCAAACTAGTACATCATCATGAAACAGCTCTACCAGGAAGGGTGTGTCTACACACACACACATACACACACACACACACACCCCGTGTGTAACAGTCCTCCTACAGCTCAACTGCCTTTCAGTTCACCCACATTGTTGTGCAAGAGTCAACCGAAGACAGAAAGAAAACAGAACCAGGTGGGCAATGTAAGGAGAAGGGGGAAGGGGTTATCGAAGCTTAGCGAGCTGCTCATTCCAAAAACGGGAGCCATGAAAGTTGGAATGAGTTATCAGCGATGTTGTTCTACAGCGGCCACATCTAAGTATGTCACAAATACCTTTTCCTCCTGGCAATAAAAAGAAACCTGGAAAACATACACAGATCAGAATGCCAAGAAGAAAAATGTAACCCTATGATTTTTCTGTTTGTTAGTACAGACTCTAAAATGGACATAGTTTGAATAAATGTTAAACTACTAGGAAGCTGAAGTGTTTCCACTTAGGGATCCAGAAACAGGTATCCCATAAGCACAAACTGTTGTCCTAAGAGTTTGGGGTAATACTTGCAACGGCACTACTGCATGCGCGCGCGCACGCACACACACACACACACACACACACACACACACACACACACACACTCTCGCGTGCAGGCACGTACATCACTCTGTAAGCCGTAAGCCTTCTTCGCCCACTCCACCTTCATGTCTGTGGGCAAAGCCGTAAAGTGATGTGATGCTGTCTTGTAGCCTATGTCCGTGGCTAAATGCTGAGCCTTGCGGGCATGTACGAGGTGGACCATGTCCAGGGAGACGTGGCACTGAGATTTGGTGTCCTCGAATCCCTTCTTATACTCCAGTTCACTCTGCAGCTTGGACATGTGCAGCGAGTGGCTCATTTGCGAATCGCCCTGTGCACCCTGTGCCCCAATGAGCTTCCCTCTGGATCGCTCATAGTGCTCCTTGTACTTCACCTAAGGAAGAGGAATAGAGCAGGGAACATTAGAATCTCCTAAAGGAACTGTTAGGCGTCAAACCACAGGTATGAGAGTTAAAACAGAGCCATTCGACAGAATCCTATCAGAATTAGAGTCATAAAGAAGTTTGCCTCCTTTGAACAACTGATATGTTTCCTTTCACCAAACAGTGAAATAAAATATTACTGCCCATTACTACCCTTTTCACTTTGGCTGCTGGAAAGCTCAGAGCTAAATCAAATGCTCTGCTATGGTATCAAGTTTTCTACCAATTTTCTAGTGAAATTCCATCTTTTCTCTAAATATTTCAGATCACTGTTTCTGGATTTATTTTTAAGTGGCCTGTTGTTTTCCATGATGGCCACCTTAAAATCTTTTTTGATAATAGTGGAAACATTATAAATAAAAGTAGCCACGAAGTGAAAAAGATAAAGAATAGCCAAATTACAACTGCTGTTTAAGAAAGGAGCTCAAATTAAAGAACTGGGGTATATATAAATAAATATTTAGGAGTATGGGGAGCATAAGGTAACATGCTGTTAGAAAAGTAATGAGGACCAGAAGAAAGAATAAATATGAAAAAGCTTTGGAAACTGTAACAAGATACCAGTGTGTGGCATTGTTTTCAACATCATCATTATTACGGCCATAGGGAGACTCAGGCTCTACTCTCATCTCTGCCAACAACATCATCAGCATCAATATCTGCCACCATTTATTGAACACTTACTATGAGCCACACATGGGATAAACCTGTGCAACTCCAAGTGCATCCACAGACCAGGGCTGGTTTATAAAATGCTACCAGCTGACAACAAGATAAGGCGCTTATGTCAGAATGTAAATCAACCATATCACTAAGCCACTGTTGGGTTCAGCTGACTTTTTTTTTCTTTTGAAGCAAGACTTTCTCATTGAGGGAAGCAAAGTTTGACTTACATTCTGGCCCCAGTTCCTTATCTCACATCAGACTCATAACAGATTGCATTAGATTATAACACACTTAATACACATCAATTCATTTCATTTCCTCATCACTATTTTGCAATTACCAATTTACCAGCACGTTAACTGAGATTTTGAAAGGCTAAACCACCCGCCTGAAGTAATAATTCTAGCAGATGATAAGGCGGGGATTTTATCCAAGATCAATTTGAAACCAGAGCTGGTATTCTTAACCATTAACAGGCCACATCTTTAGAAATTCACAGGGTGGACCAGGTGCGATGGCTCATGCCTGTATTCTAGCACTTTGGGAGGCTGAGGTGGGAGGCTTGCTTGAGCCCAGGAGTTTGAGACCAGCCTGAGGAAGAACAAGACCGTATCTCTACAAAAAATAGAAACAATTAGCCAGGCATGGTGGCACATGCCTGTAGTCCCAGCTACTCAGGAGGCTGAGGCAGGAGGATCGCCTGAACCCAGCAGTTTGAGGTTATAGGGAGCTATGGTCATGCCACTTCACTGTAGCCCCAGTGACAGAATGAGACCCTGTCTAAGGAAAAAAAAAAAAAAAGGAAAGAAAGTCACGGGCTGTCTCTGGGCATCAGTTAAACTGTAAAGTGAGGAATCTGGATTATTACTCTTGCTATCATTACCAACAACAGTTACCACTTAGCAAAAATCAATGTGCGGCAAGCAGTTCAACTGGTGCTAATATGATTACATCATTGCAAGGTGATTGTTGCAGCGAGGTTGAGAGAGATTAAGAACCTGCCTGGATGCTTCGAGACTCTCCCGGGTGTAAAGTCTGTGATCTGTCAGACGGGATGGGGACTGACTCACCTCACTAGCCAGGTCCCTCTTGGCTTTGGCTGCCAGGAAGGGCAAGGAGTCAAGACGTAGCTCAAATCCTTTTGCCTTCTGGTTTTCCCAGCTGCTCTTATACAGTTTCTAAGGGGATTTGGGAGAGAGGGGAGAGGGTTTCACATGAGAGAGCTTCTCTAGGCTCCGTAATGACCGTTCTAGGAAGGCAACACCGATCACATTCTTCCATAGAAACTGACAGCCACAGAAATGGCGCACTCTGAACACAGCCGGGCCTCCGTGTTCCTGCCTTAAGGCCTCTTGACACATAGGGCTTCAATCCAAAGAAGCAGAAATGAAAACTCCAGAAGCTGTGAGAACTACTAGGAGTCTTCATGGAAGTCTCAAAGCCATGTCAAAGACGGAAAACATTGCAAACACAGCAACATTTCTGAAGTCTGTTCTCCACCTCTGCCTAAAGTAATGATGCTAGCAGATGATAGAGCTAGAATCTACCCAGCTGCACCCCATCCCCTTTCTCTTCTGGCTCCTCCAGCCTCTCGTCCACCTGGGTGTTTTCCTCACCCCTGCCATTCCCTCTCCTGCCCCTCCCTCCAGATTTCAAGACCTTTCTTCTGGAAGGCTCCCCTCCCTTTCTGTGTATGAACCAATTTAGTCTCTCTCTCCTTCTAGCTCTCCCGCTAGCTATGACTCAGGTCAGGACCCAGAGACCTGGGAGCTGAGCAGGGGGACCCAAGGAAGGCCCCTTCTGGGAAGACACAGACAGGGATGCAGTTGGGACTATGGGTACTTTCACATCTAATGGCTACCACTGTGCTCACTTCTCCGACAGCTTTGTGTATGAGCTCATTGAAGCCTCATGGCAAACCCAGTGAGGAGAGGACGGGCATTAGCCTCATTTTACTAACGGGACAACTGAGAGTAAAGAATTCGGCTAAGCTCACACACCTAGTAAGTGGCAAAACCAAGGATCAAATCCAGGCAGTCTGGAGCTAACATTTGAGCTCTTACTCCCTTCTACTGAGACTGTTTCAACTCTGGTCCCTGGAACAAGCACTGCCTCCTACCCCAGGACATATTTGGTGACTCCATCAGCTCACCCCAGTGAAAGGTCGTCTCCCACTCCCCCTGATGCTGATCTGGAGCCTGATCTTCTGGGCGAGCTGTTTTTGAATGACCAGATTGTGTAACCCCAGTGGACATGGACACCACCAACGCAGCTGGTGGGCTTGGTTCACCAGGCGGCTATACACAGGGGAGCAGAGCCCACAGCCGCCCACGCCCTCCCTCCTGCTGTACCTCGCTGAGATTTGCAGCGTTGGCTCGGGCCTGTAAGAAGAGAGGCTCATCTTTGCTGATGCTATACTGATGGACAGACTGCTCGTTTCCCGCCTTGTAGGCCACCTGTTGGAGAGACTCTGAATCAGGAGCAGGCAGCAGGGGCAGGGGTAGGTGGGGTGGCATTGCTCACAGTGTCTTTATTTCTGCTTGGCACTTCTCTGACTTGCACAGAAAGTCCCTTACAAAACCCACCAGACCAGACTCTGGGGGCAGAATACAGCAAACGAGGTTAAGGCAGGAGAGGTGACGGCAGGAGAAGCAGCAGGGAGGAACTGGGAGAAAAACATGGCTGGAGGACCAACTGAAAACCCCTCTAGGGTTTCTGTGTTTATACCTGTCCCTTGAGATGGCATCAATTTCCCCCAGCTACTGCCATCTACCTGTCCATGACTATAAAAGATACCCCCCACTGGGTTGAGATTAGCACAGACTCCCCAGGAGGGAAAAATAAGAGGCCCACTCTGCCTTCTGCATCCCCATAATTAATTTTAATGCCTTCATAGGTGTCGACACCAGGAAAGTGAGCATGCGCAGACATCTCCACGGAAAACTCATCACTCTTCTCTTTCTCTCTCCTCTTCCTCTCTACCCCCAACTTTGAGTTTCCAAACAGTGGCTTCTGCTGACTCTGAGTTATATTGACAATTCCTTTCTGGCAGGTGTACCCGGGCCTTTAGGAAGGGAAGCTAGGGAGGTGCTAGCCAGACTGTGATCACACCCGCTAGATGCTAAACACTAATCTGTAAGTAACGTATATGGCGCCTCATCATTCAGGCCCTGTATTTGAGCTCAAGTGGGCATGAGCTGCCGACATCCCAAAAGCAAATGTTGTCCTCCTCCAAGATAATTCTACACTGGCTCCAGAATTATAGTCTTTGGTGCGGAGACAGAAGAAGGAGAAAGAGGAAAAAAGAAACTGGGGCATATTGAGAGCTGAACGGGAATACAGTAAGTCCTGAGTCATCCCTAATAACCCAGGGAGAAGTGTGGTGGGTGAAGCAGGGGGGCCTGCTGCCCAGTTCCAGAAGCAGCCTGGAAGCCTGAGGAAAGCCGAGCCAGCCTATTTAAAGGGAAGGCTCTTTGGCCTTCGATCGTGCCTGGGCAACACCTGCTGTTGTCCTTGGAGGTTCCCAGTCCCATGACGCAGTACTTGGTGGAGAAAGGGCAGCCCAGGACTCACCCCACTCTGCAGCCCCTGGCTCTTCTTGGCATGCTCCATCTGGGCGCTGTCAGCCACGCTGGTGAACTTCAGCTCATCCGCCCTCTGCCGGTAGCTTTTCTGTTTCCAAAGGAGAAGGAGCCCATAGCATTAGGTTTGGGCTACCCCTGCCAACCTACATACACATACACACTCTTTCTGTGGCTCACGTGTGTCCTCAGGGGAACGTTCCAGTTGGCCCTGCAGCTTAAGCAGAACCACACAGCCCTGAGACAGCCGCTCTGGGGAGCTTGTTTTAGTTGCTATTACTAGATGGAAAATGTAATTCGTTCCCTCTGGCAAATCCTGTATTTCCCTGTGTGCCCTGGGATGTATGCATTTTATAAATCTAAACTTAACACAGAATGGTGAGGTGGAGGGAACATAGACTTCAAAACCATGAAGACTGAGCTTCAAACCTTATCTCCCCCTCTTTCCAGCTTCGTGACATTGGGCACATCACTGAATCGACCTGAGCCACCCTTGCTTTGTGTGTACAACAGTGACAGCAGCAGAAGCTTCCTTGCCCTGGGGTGGAGTGGAGGCTTCAGTGCCGTGCTTTATGTGTGAGTCAAATCCTCAGCACAGTGTTTAGGACACAAGTGTCACCATTATCCACGGTGTTGTTATGATTATAGAGGACGCAATCAGCTCTGAGGAAGGGGAGGCACCAGCAGCCACCGACAGAGGGCCAGCGCTCGGGGTTCATCTCTGCAGCTTCTTATCCTCCAGAGCGCTGAGGTCTTGTCCTCATAGTGTTCCCATCTCACAGCCACAAATTAAACGGCAAGTTTTCAAATGTGCTAATTCTGTCCCCCCGCGGGGACTTCTTGTCTTTCCTAAAGATTAGCTCCTTTGACTTTTCCACTGTAGTTGCCAAAGTTGCTGGGAAAGGTGGCTACTGAGGATGGCCATCGGAGCAAAAGGTTCCCACGGTGCCGCGAGCAGAGATGAGCTCACAGCCTGGTTCCAGGGCCATCTGCAAGAGGGGTATAGCTACCAACTACCCCAAAGTAGTGATTGGAACATTGAAAACTCCAAATTTCCTCCTTTTAGGAAAAAAAAATCTAGAGAAAAACATTCCAAAGACACTTCTCATTTTCCTTCCGAGTGCCACTGTGTTGAGTGGGAAAACTCCTTCACCACATAATTGAAGGAAGCCACGTTGCCCTCCCATTGTTGGAATTCCTGGTCATCCTGACTCTGCATTAGCCAAGTCATTAAGTCCTTACTGAGGAGCCAAGAATCCACTCTTTTCAGAGCACAATAGGGGTGCAAAAATGGTGAAGTAGATGATATCTACTTTAAGGAGCTTAAAAATGAGGAGGCAGTGCAGGAAGTGAGATAGAAACTGATATTCCTGAGGCTAAAGGACCAGTTGGCTGGGCCCTCCTCCACCCCACCACACCCCTGCCCAAGACAGACAGATGCCAAACTGCCTGTGGTCAAGAGCTGGGGCATTGGATCAAACACACTGTACAGATCCCAGCTCTGCTACTTACTTAAAGTGTAACGTAAGTCTCACTTATCCTATATTAATAGGATAATCATAGTAACTACTCACACAGGGCTATGGTGACCTGCAAATAGCAATATGTGTATAACACGAAGTGGTCAATAAATGATACCATTAAGTAATTATTATCAGTCCATAAATGGCAGCTATTACAATCACTGTTATTCTCATTTGCAATAGAGATGCCGACTCAGCCTTCCTGGCCCTGAAGCAAGAATCCCCTTTGCAGATCCCAAACAAAGTTCCTGAAATAGTCACACTTCCAAATGAAATGTCCTTCAGATGTCCTCCTCTGCCTGCTGCCAAAGCCAGCTCTCCCTGGCATGAAGTAAACCACAGGCTTAGAGGCTCAGGGACCTTGGAGAGTATCCATCCAACCTTCTCATTTTTATATGAGGGAAAAAGGACCCAGAAGGTTGAGTGACTTGCCCGAAGTCTGCAATGAGTTTAAGGCACGGGGATAATGAGAACCTCCAAATACCAGACTCTCTGATTTGGAAGGAATCACATGCTCCTCACACAAGAAATACATTCTTCTCATATACAGTACAACCTTTCCAAACCAAATTATTCTTTGGATGCAACTGCTACTTAAAGTAAAATGGTAGGCTTCTTAAAAATATTATCTCAGGAAGTTTAAGGGTTTGAAAAGTCAGTTCAGGGTGGGCTACACGTGCAAAATGAAGAAGTAATCCCTTTTGAATCACATCCACAATAAGCCTAGCAGTTGCAGAGGGGGAATCAGAGGAAAAGATCACTCTCAGGACCCTGGGGCTGAGCACTGCTGGAGGCCAGGGGCCTATGCGCAGGTTACCTCGCTGACCAGCTGTCCAGCCTTCTTGGCCTGTTCCAAGTTGAGACTCCCCTCGGTCAGCCACCCAACTCCCTTCATCCAGGCCAGGTCAGCCCTGTACTGCAGCTGCAAGAGAAAAACCCCAAAGCTCTCATCAGACACAGGGATGCAGGTAGGACAAAGGTGATGGGAGAGTTAGGAAGATCTTGATCCTGCACTTGTCTTCCTAGAAGAACTGCTCCCAGCTCCGTAATAGTCAGGCAGATCTCTATCTGGGAAGTGAAGCCACTGGGCTCACCTTGTAACGAGAACAGCAATGTTCTACCTCAGTGCTGAGACACCATAACCTTAGCAAAAACAGCATTTCTCATATTTTTTGACCAAGGACCTTTTTTGTCAGCCTACAAAAAATGTTTTCCAAGATTTTCTTACCATTTTCAACGTTTGTTTCTCTTCTGCTCATCCGCATTACCAACACATCTTGACTTTCACAGTAGCTCTGAATCCCAGTCCTCTGCCTCTAGTCTCCATTGTCTTGACTATCTCTCCACCTCCCCACTTGCCCTCCCTGGGCCCAGCACATCTCTAGCAGTTCTTCCTAGTCCTCTGAGTTTTGTAATAGACTCATGCACAGGCTCAAAATCATTCTGAAAGTGTATCCAATTGGAAGGTATACATGGGGAGCATGGGCAATGAGAGAGGGCTCACCTCACTCTGGAGCCCGTAGGCTTTCTTGGCCCACTGAGTCTTCATGTCTTCAGGCAGCACGGTATATTCATGCAGTTTCTTCCTGTAGTCCAGGTCACTAGCTAGAGCTTGGGCCTTCTTAGCATGCCTGATGTTTACCATATCCATGGGAAGGTGAAACTGGGTCTTACTCTCTTCAAAGCCTTTCTTGTATTCAACCTTGCATGTACCAAAACAAGGCCCATTTAGTTAGTCGAATCCTGTACTTGCAGGAGTGATATGAAAATGCAGGAAAGAGTCCCAGGATTTCAGGAGGCATTGGCACCATGCGCAATGCCACCTTTCTGTCAGAAAGGCGTGACTGAATTCCTGGCTCTGTAAGGCAATGTCACTGGGAAGATGAAGCTCCACATGACTTTGTCTCCAAGAGAACTGTCTCTCGGCAATCCTACATCTTTTACCTGGCTGCTCTAGGAGGACAACACCCTATCCATGGTTTCCATAGAAGCTTTAAGAGGTAGACTAAGAAGTTTGGGCTACAGAGCCAGACGAGCCTGAGTTCAAACCTGATCAGCCCCTTACCAGCTGGATAAAAGTTACGTCACCTCCCTAAGGGCTCATTTTCCTCTGGGGGACTGCTGTGATAAGTAAATGCAATAGTAGCTGAAATGTGCTTAGTACAGGGACTGTCACCTAGAAAACACTTGGTAAATGTTAGTAATAAGGATGACAATGACAATGGTGATATGGTGGTGATGAGGATGGTGGTAGTGATGATGGCGATGGTGGTAGTGATGATGGCGATGATGGTGCTGATGGTGGTGATGATAGTGGTAACAGTGGTGATGATGATGGTGGTGGTAATGATGGTGGTGATGTGATGGTGGTGGTGGTGATGATGATGATGGTGGTAATGATGGTGGTGATGATGGTGGTGATGATGGTGGTGATGATGGTGGTGATGGTGGTGATGGTGGTGGTGGTGATGATGGTGGTGATGATGATGGTGATGATGGTGGTGATGGTGGTGATGATGATGGTGGTGATGATGTGGTGATGGTGATGATGAGTGATGGTGGTGATGATGATGATGGTGGTAATGATGGTGGTGATGATGGTGGTGATGATGTGGTGATGGTGGTGATGATGATGGTGGTGGTAATGATGGTGGTGATGGTGGTGATGGTGGTGATGATGATGGTGGTGATGGTGGTGATGATGATGGTGGTGATGGTGGTGATGATGATAGTGATGATGATGGTGATGACAGTGTGGTGATGGGAAAAGGTAGTATGTTGCAGTAGAAGGAGTGTGGTGCCAGGCAATTAGAGTTCTATAGTCTAATTCTCTACCACTCTACCACTATCACTGACTACCTTACAACTTTGGGCAAGACAATCTTTTTGGCCCCCAGTTGCTCCAACTGCAAATAAAAAAATACCAATTTGTTCTCTGTGTAAAATGAAGCCAAATTCTCAATGCCTCTCTATGCTTCATGACTGTGCACTTCATAGGGCTCATACTATAGACACATCCAAAACAGCTGTTGATCCAGATGCCAAGTCTCTTATTCTACTCAAGCCATGGCACCTTATTGATTCCTCGGGTAATTATATCCAACTGCACCATCAAAGCAGTAAAAGCTGATCTCACAGCTTGCAGCAGGCAGCCATAAAGCAGAAACTCCATGCTCATATGTCTTTTTTTGCCCGTTCAGCATTGGCAGAGATTGGCAGAGAAGACTTGATTAGAAACTAGGTCTGTCCCTTCTAGCAGAACTCTCCTTCACCAAAAGCTTTTGGGAAGTGACATTTACCAAGGTTAATCTCCAGCCATTACAGTTGTTTACAACGAGTGTCATTCTGATTGGTTGGAGTCTGAGATGCCCCATTTGTTTGCTAAATATTTTGAATACAGTGTGCGTTTGTGACCACAGAATTTGTCCAGGGCAGCACTACAATAACCTGAATACTTCTGCCTAACTCTCCCAGCAGAGTTAAGCTCCATGAGGGAGGAACTTATGTGCCGTTTGTTCTTATCTCCCCAGGGTCTCATGCAGTGTCTTGCCCATAGAGGTCCCTTGGTAAACATCTGTAACAGGCATAAATGCAGCTGCACCTTGATCAGTGGATGCTGTCACCCTTAGGGCCACACTCCTCATCTACTTTAAAAGAACAGTATCCTTTGACAAAATAAAGAAACCGAACAAACTTCTTATGCAAGCCAGGAAAGAAAGAATTGAAAGGGGAAGTCAATAAAAAGGTAACAGTCCCAGGTGAAGTAGACCCAGAAAAACTTTTAAAGTAACACAACTCTTACTGAGGGATTGGGGTGGAAAAGAGTTTACCTCGCTGCTCATCTTGGCAACCTGCAGGGAGTGCAGAAGCCTAGAGTCGGCAGTTTCTGTGGCTCTGCCTTTTGTTTTTTCATAATCTTCTTTGTATTTAATCTTGAGAGAAAGAAGAAAGTCTGCTGTGAGTAAGAGAGAAACTTTGCCTTCTAAGGGGCTCTGGTTTTAACAACTGCAACGGGAATGATTCTGAAAAAAAACCTCCCAGTCTTTCGAGAATCCAGAAGAAGATTAAAGTTTTGTGGTGTTTACAATGTTAGCAATCATTATTTTTTTCTGCAGGACCACTGACATTTTATTGGAACCATTTCTTATGCATTTCTGACTTAATGAGAGAAAACCTACATTGCTAGCAAGTTCCCCAGAGGCTTTGGCGGCCAGCAGAGACATGGCATCCAGCTTCATCTCAAAGCCTTTCCCCTTTGTCTTCTCCCAGCCTTCTTTGTACTTAACCTGACAAACAAAAACACAGGTGAATAGGAGTTGCTATTCATATTCCTGACAAAATGAAAGAGAATTTTTTTAAAGCAAAGTTTGTTTCTTCATCTATTTACAGACCAGAGTCTTGGCCATTACTATCAAACTGATAATAGTAATTATGAACATGGTTCTTCGATTCCTTAGCCATAGGGCTATGCAGGGCGGTGGTAATGGGACAGGACAAAGAGAAGACCCCTATGCTCCCCTCGCTCTGTTGTTCCTAATCATGTGACCTTGGGCAACTACCTCTTTGGGCCTCAGTCTACCATCTGCATAAAGAATATCATATTACCTTTCTCAGGGTTGCTATGAGAATAAATTTGATATGGTATATGAAAAGGGATCCTAAACTGGTGAAATGTAACATAGATGTAAGGTGTTGATATTGTCATGATAATAACAGCTTCTGATTATTGGCTCCTTCCTAAATGCTTCCTACTTATGCACTGCAAACCTTCATATTAGGCCTGTGAGGCTCAGAGAAATTAAACAGCTCACCTAGCTAGGGTCACATAACTAAAGAATGGGAGTGCCAATATCTGAACCAAACATCTGATACCAAAGCCCATATCACTAACTAGGCCCCTACAACACCTCCTAGGGGTTATGCTAATTCTATACATACAGTGCCTACTCCAGCATAGAAAAGACATTCAAAAACTGTTGATTCTTTTTTTTTCTTCTCCTACCTCACAAATCCCCTCCAGAGTGAGAAGCCTAATGACAGCCTACTTGTGACTACAGGGAGAATCTCATAATTAAGATCTGTCTTCTTAAAATTTGAATTCCCTACACACAGCAAATCACCAGGCCATCAGGATGATGGTGAGGAATGTGTGTGTTCACACGCACACTGTAACACGTGTTTGTATAATGAGAATGAAATTGCTATGACCAATTTAGCCTCAGTGAACTACCATGCACCATGAGACAGCAAATTTCAACATTATCACATGATGGATGCCTTTGATGAATCTCTCTCAGTAACAGAACACTCCTTACTTGTTGGACCACCCTGGTATCTTCGTTTTCACACCCATGCACAACCCCAAATTTCTCCCCTTGTGGCTTGCTTACCTCACTAAAGAGTTCAGCATTGGTTTTGGCTTTCACCAGCTGAGGTACGTCCTGTGGCAATGTGTAATTCAACTTATTTTTCTCATAGTCAGCCCGGTAATTCACCTGTTGGATTTAAAATAAATCTTCAAGGTTTTTATGTGGGCAGAAGGAGAACTTTGGGGATAATGCTATCTTTCCCACTTTCCCCTTGGATCTCTAGCTGAGAAGGAGTTTCTGGGAAAGGCATTTTACCAGGAAGCCTGTAATTTTGTGAATGTTTGAAATTAATAGATGGAAGATGCCAAATGAAAAGTATTCTCTCTACTTTTGAATCTATTTGAAACTTTCCATGATAAAAAGTTTAAAAGAAGGAGGGTCATTTCATGGCTGTATGTGCCACCATTAATGAAAGTAAAATCCTTGAGGGTCAGCTGTCCAGAAACCTCAAAGATATTGCAAGAGCCCCAAGTCCACCTGGGCAAGGGCAGGTCACTTACATGACTCAGTTGCTGGGCATTGATTTTGGCTTGAATAATCTGCGGAGTGTTGGTCACAGAGCTGTACTTCAACTTATCAATGCTTTGCCTATAGTTGACCTGTTAAAAATAGGCCCAAGAAGATGTCACTTGCTCTTTTCTTTAATATTTGCTTAGCTCCCTTCCTCTAAGCCCAGATTTTCCAGTTATTCCAAATAAATCAGAAATTCATATTATTATGCAAAATTTTATAATTTTTAAATGTTGGAAAATAGTTCAATATTTTTAAAGTCCAGTGACCCAAGTGAAATAGACCTAAGGGCTACTTTGGGCCCACTAGGTGCTAGCCTGATACTCCATCTCAACCCTGGGTCTTGTAATCACTTCATTCTTGCCTGTCCCAATACCAGCTAATAATAATTATGACTAGCACATGACACTTACTTTATGCATGGCACTATCCAAGTGCTTCACACACATTAACTCATTTAATCCTTCCAACCACCCTATGGGTAGGCACTATTATTACCGCTACCTTATATTGTGGAAATTGAGACACAGAGACCTAAGGTGACTTGCTCGAGGTCACCCAACTAGTAAGTATCAGAGCTAGGATTCAAATCCCAGAAGTCTGCCACCTAAGGTGGCTCTTAACATATACACTATAATCCTGGTTTGCCAAAACTGGTGTGCTTGGAACTATAGCTTGTTATTTTACAGACACACAAAGGTTTCCCCATAGCCAGAGCTAGCATTGTTTAGACAGAGAAATATATTCCAGGCACAAATAAATGACGGACAAATTAACCTCTAGAACAGGACCTAGGGAAAAACAGAGTGCTTCGGACACTGGGCCACAGAGTGTTTTGTTAGATTCGGAAATAAAGGACAGCATTGCTTTGTGTTTTTTAGTTAATGATTCAAGGAGAAAACTTTTTACATGTTCTGAGTTTTGGATATGGGGTATGTAAGGAAAACTAGGAAATACAAAGTCATTTCAATGTCAACTATTAATGAGATTAGAGTACAGTGGCTTCCTAATGCATTAATTCAGAGGGAAAAATTATCATCTCATAATAGAGTCTATTAGAATTCAGAATTATGCACGACAAAATGTCACAAAAACTATATTTTTTAAATGGCATATTCCTTTCCAATAATTTTGCATTAAGTATGTTGCAGAGTACAATTACTTTTCTCTGCAGGACATAATTAACAGTCCCCATGATTAATCACATCTTTGCAATATCACAAATGCTCGGCCATTGCTTCAATCTGCATTTTGAAGGGTTTTTGTGCTAAAGACAGAGTCTCATTTTAATTCTACCAGTGTTTATAAAATCTGTCTAAAGGGAATGTTCTCAAATTAAGGACCCAGGCGTGTTTATTTAATTTCACAGCTATTTTACCACCTTTAAGGCTACCAGACAGAGAGACCACAATGTTCTTATGAATGGATTCCCCAAACATCCTGAATATTGAGGTCCTTACATCGGGGGTGATAAACTCAAACGCACACCAGAACCAGGAAGGTAAGGTGAAGTAAGGTAAGACAATAGGGAATAGCCACCACTCAGTCCCAGCCAGTTGCTGCCACATGGGAACTAGGGCCAAATTTCCCAGAGTTTTAAAAAAAGGTAAAAATATTAATTTTTATGTGAACTCACAACTTCTATATGTTGGTTCAATTTTTTTTTTAAATACTGTGTGGCCAAACAGAATGTTTCTGCAGCCTGGATATGGCTCATCGGCTGCCAGTTTAGAACCCATCTCTAAACTCAATTGATATTTCTAATGCAATCTAATTTAATTCTTTTATTGGACTTCCCCAGGTGAGCTATTTATATTCTAGGTGCATAGTTTGATCCAGAGTTTTATATAGACAAATGTAATACCAAGTCATGTTATAATGGGAACACGGATTTGTGGGAACCTATCTTGTTTCGTTTGTTCTACTTATTAGTCATGATTTCTAGAATTCTACTGCAAATGCACTCACAACTTTTAATGAGGTACACTTGACCTGCAAACTTCCCAGGTAATGTGTGTGGCCAAAAAAAAAAAAAAGAGATTTGGTAGTGGTCAAGTTTAACTTTGGGTTTCATTTCAGTGAAATGAGTAAGTTGACCCCACCAAACTTCCTGAGAAAAGGCGAAGCAAAGTTTCGGTCCTTTATATTCCCACCCCCTGCTTTAATGCACACTTGAAAAGCTCCTTTCATCCAATAGACTATCATCTGCCAGTGTTTGCCCTTCAATGTCCTGGACACTGTGTTAGACCCTGAAGATACCCAACTGAATCTTACTACTCCTACTTTGAGCAAAAGAGAGAGAGAGAGAGAGAGAGATGTGAAAACTTATCTACCAACAGCAACACCCAAGTCAATTACTAGAGTTGTGCTGATTCCAAAGGAATGGGAAGGAAAGTAACATTGGGAATTCATAAACAGATGTTGAATTATTTGTTAAATTTTTGGTTGATTGAAGATAACCTTCACTGACAAAGACCCATGACACCAACTCACTTCTGAACCATGTTAAGTACTTTTTAAGCTAGTAGATGACTTTTTTCTTTGCATTTTTTTGTATTTTCTTAATTTTCTATAATAAATATATAGTAAAATTCTTGTAATCAGAAAACAATAAATTTAAGTAATTGTACATATTTTACATAAATAAATAAAGTCACTACTGTAAAACTTAAGGGATAACTATATATACTTTCCCATGTGCTCCTGAGAAAAAATGAAGTCAACATTACCACTTCCTCTCAACTTATATTCATTTTATTTTACTTCCTTCAGTCCTTAACACACACTCCAAAGCTTTTTTAAAAAGGAAAAAAAAGAGGTTATCATTATTAAGGAACAACTATTTGAAATGTGCCCAGCAGACACAGCCCACCAAATTCTAAGAGGAGAAACTTAACCTCGGGTTATTTTGAAGGTAAAACCAGAGTCGTCACCACTTTACATTGAAAATGCAGGAGTTTGCAACCATATATAAATGGACTTCTAGTGGAATAAAAGAGTTTCCCCTTCTCAATTCCTTCACCATCCTATGAACTGTTGTATCATGTTTCTTTCCATCTTGCTGCCTACAAATCACTCCACAGGAATGAAGTGCCAAGGAATGAAGCAGAAAGAGTGACTGGAAGAGGACTTACATCTTTCAAGGGCACCAGTTTCATTGTTGTTTGATAGGAAGGAGTGAGAGTGGCGGGGTAGTTATAGTCGACAACATCATTTTTATAATCAGCCTTGTAGGCAATCTGAAACACAAAGAAAAGAATAAGAAAAGAGAACTCTCTCCCCACTTCCTTTTGACCTCGTTTGAATGTCATCGGAAATATTTTTAAAATATCCAGAAACAAAATTAATTCAGTTTTATCACCTCCAAGGAAAATTAAATTATATTCACACTTTTGCCTTTAATTTGAATTCTTAATGAATCCAAAATTAGTTAACTTTCATCTGTAGCACATTTATTTTATCTTTCTTATTAATTATGAAACTTCTTGTCATTTTCGTTAAAAAAGAAGTGTTTGTACACGGGCATACAATAAAAGAGCTTCTTAGCTAACCCCAAGAAAATAGATGAAAAGTCAAACATCTTCAGAGTATTTAAATTTGTTTTAAAGGTCAAATTTGACATTCTCATGCAGAGAAAATCTGACATTGTATGTTTTAATAACAAAATCAGTTTCCTTTAAGGGTCCTTTACCTCCAAGATTTGTAACCTGGCATTTGCCAACCTATAAACTGGATGGACAAAGCCAAAGAGAGATTAATAGATTCCATGCCACAGGGGAAGACATGGACATGATCTATTTTGATATTCCACTGCCTTCAATAAATGTAATGATTGAATAAATGAACAAACCAGCTAACCAACCAATCAACTCCAAATAAATCACAAAAGCTTTGGAAACCTGGGGAATTTCAAATAAGAATCATGCTCATTCACTTTTCTTTATCTTTTAGAAATTGAAAGTTTTTACCACATTGGATCAATTATAATAGATCTAAGTACTCTTCAAACCAGAGACAGCTAAGATAAATAAACTGAAGCCGCTGAAAATTTTCAGGGATTTTACCTAGCTTTGGTTGTACTGGTTAACATTTGGACATTCTTATGTGTCAGTTTTTATGCAATAAAACACAGTTTAAAAAAAAAAAAGATTAAAAAAGAATTGGCTGAATTCTTCTTGTCCCACCCCCTCCATCCCTACAGGCCCTTGCACAAAAAGACTCACATTGCTTGCCAGACTGCCAACTTTCATGGCATGGAGAGTGCGTCTGTCCATACCGACTCCTTCATAGTGGCCTTTCATGTGGTTCTGGTAGTTTTCTTTGTATTTATTCTACGTCAAAACACAAATTTTTCAACAAAAGTATTCTCTTCCCAACTAGGTGAAGATAAACTACTCATCTCAATGCATTACATCCAAAATATATATGATTAAATATAACCTATTTAAATAGTCAGCATATCATTGAATAAAAAAAATAAGACGCTTTTTTTTTTAAATAACTTAAATTTCAAGCAAGCATAAGAAGTTGGAGGAAGAAATTGCAGAAAAGGAAACGTGGGATCTGATGAGTCTAGACAGTGCAAAACAGACTTGATTTTTTGTTTTAATGTTTTCAGTTTTAAACTTACATTTTTCCAACATGAAAACTTTCCCTGAGAGTGAGCTTTCTACTGGACAAGCACTACATGCAAAGCCCCATGCTGGGACTGGTACAAATCACCGCATGCTATTATCTTCATTTCTAAATATACGAACAGTCAAACCTAAACTTTGCCAAATTCTGTGATGTAAAAATTGGTCAATACTGCAACCATGTGAAAAAAGTCACATTCTATTCCAAATGTTGCTTACCAAATAAAGAGAAGACCAAAATAGGATTACGAGAAGTCCTAACTAGGAAATTTGGGGTAGCTTCTAATGAAGCTACATTAAGATCACCTACCCTGGAATACCATTGAATTTCCAGGCATTGTGAGTATTCAGACAGAATACTATTTATTACTATACATCAGATATGATCCTACTTATCCCAGTTAATCTTCATAAGCACTCCATGGGGAAGAAGGAATTATTATCATCCCCATGTTACAGATGGGCAGAGTGGCTCAGAGGGCTTAAACAATTGCCCCAAGTCTGCTGCTTGGCTAACCATGGAAACAGATAAAGTTGGCTCCAAAGCTGGTGCTCTTAACCACTACATTTATGCAAAATAAATTCCTCACCAAGCCTTACAAAGTCCCTTGTGATTTTAAATTTTACTATTATGTGCAGCTAAACAAATAAAATTGTAGGATCTCGTATAGGCCCTTGATGTCCTCAAGAATGCATCTTCAGAACTTCTCTGAGAATTTCCAAATTTGCATATGCCACTCTAGCATATCTGCTCATCCATAAAATAGGGAAATAATGTCTGGTTTCCCAGGTGACTATGATAGTTAAATGAGATTGCATCTTAACTGAGAAGCACAAAGTCATATTGAGAGGGGACGTCACATGCTCAGCCAGGCTCTCTTGCCAGCATTCCTCAGTAGGAGCCAGACACCGTGCTGCACACAAGGGATGCAAGAGGATTGAGAGGACAGGTCCTGCCCTGAGGACTCAAGGTCAAATTAGAGTGGGTTGGGGGGAACCAGGTGATGTGACAGAACTTAACACTAAGTGGACCAATCCTGGCAGGCAAACTTAACCAGAACTCATAGGATTTGTGCCTAAAAGGCCATGCTTCTCCAAGACACATAGATGCATTCACATAGATTGTCTCTGAGGAGACATGGAAATTAAGTTCACAAAAAGTGCCCAAACAAATGCTTAGCATTAACAACTCACATCGCTGGTAAATTTTGAGATCTTGCTCACGCTCCTGAATTGAGGTGTTTCACAGTAGTTGATACTGTGACCTTTACTACTTTCCAGATCCTTCTTATACTCCACCTTGGAAATCAAAACACCAGACGTACAATAGAACCAAACCCAAAGTCATTCTTGAACGTCTCCAGGACTTGACTAGGATATTTTTAGAAAACTTTCAACCCTAGATTTTAAAATACCGGGCATAGGATACTGTAAGTTAGCCGTATGTGTTTTCCTTTATTAAAACAAACAATAAATTAGTAAATAATCAGTTTTGTTCTGAAAATTAAACATATCTAGTCTCCTTCAAGAACAAATGTTGTAAGATTTAATACAGCTGAAAAAATGGCTAAACTGGTTTTAGAAATCATGTGGCTATTCTTGGGTGGGGAATGTCTCAGGGGGATTATGAGGGGCTGTTCAGACTTCTGGTCATGTTCTGTTTGTTGATCTGAGTGATAATGACATAGATGCACCCGCTTGTAGAAATCCTTCCCTCTGTGCACGTATGACATGCACACATCTTTGTATGTATACCTCAATAAAATTCAACAAAAAGGCTACTTTATAAAGGAATATAATAAATGAGACCACTCAGATACAGAGTGTCTTCTAATTTAAAATGTGTTGGCCATTTGAGCTCTCCTGGTGCCTGGATGTAAGATGTGAGGCTATAGTTATTAAACAGACTCCAGGTGGTCCCAGGGAATTGCAGAAGGCAGCCAAGACCAATTACCATTAATAGAGGTATCGCTGGTTTGTCTTACCGGCTAAATATAAGGGTAAAAAGAAATTGAAGGTTCATTTGTGACCTCTTAACAAAGGAAACGCAACTTAACTCGTTATCTTATGACACTATATGGTGGGATATGCCTTTTAAAGTACGCAAGACGCATTACAATGCTCACAATATGATATAAAGTTTAAAAAAGTATACAAAACTATATATACAGCTGAATTCTAATTCTATAAATGTATGTTTTTCAATTCATCTATTGTGTTACAGTATATTCACATAGAAAAAAGCCAAAATATTAACAGTGTTATTCCTGGGTGACAGAACTGCACTACCAGTGGTCTGGTTCCAGCTCTGTCCCTAAAAGTCTCTATGAAACAGAACAAGACATTTTACTTTTCCAGGCCTATAACAAAGTGATGGCCTAAAAATGACAAAGGTCCCATTTAGATCTAATGTTCGGTGAGTGACAGCAAGGGGTGGCAAACTTTTTCTATAAATGACCAGATAGTAATATTTTAGGCTTTTGAGTCACATTAACTACCCAACTGTGCCCTTGTAGCTCCAAAGCAGCCATGGACAATATGTAAACAAATGTGATGTAGCTGTGTTCCAATAAAACTTTATTTACAAAAACAGACTGTGGGCCAGATTTGGCATTCAAGTTGTAATTTGCTGACCTCTGGTCTAGAGCATCAGAATCATATGGAACATGTGTTTAAAATGCATATTTTAAGGCCTCAGCACTCATCTACTACTTCAGAATATCTGAGGGTCCTGATGACTCTCAGGAAATGTCACCCCTGGTGATTCTGAGCCATCCAAAGTTAGAGGGCCATGAGTTACCCTTCTGGATAAAGGACTGGCTTTTAGAGGTTAGAGAAGAAAAATAGTTTTGGCTATTTGCATATCTGTTTCTGATTTGAGAGAACTTGTTATGTGAGTATTTTTCATAGTCATAACTGTTTTTGTTGCCAGAGGTTGCCAGCTCAAGTGCAGAGCCCAGATAAGAAATGCAAATGAGAGAAGATGCCGGAAAGAGACGCTAAGGCATGAGAAGGGTATGTGGGACCGGAAGGGAGGGGACATTTCCTTGCCAAACAGTCCTCACAATTAAAAAGTCTTAAACGCTGGGTAAGCCAAACAACACACACGCCTCTGGCTGCCAGTTCAGCCTGTGAGGTAAGGGGAATTCACACATACATAGCTTCTCAGAACTCTGACTGCACTAATGAGAGGATGAGAGAGCTTCCATGGTGAAATACTCTTTCTGATCTTTGATTTCCACTCTAGGATAACAATATATTATTTTAAAAGTTGGAGCATCCAGTATTCTTTCTGCCAACGAGAAATCTGTCACCTGGCACTTATGAATATCTACAGCTCTGTGAGGATTTGGGAAGAAACTTTTAAACCACCAGAGAAAGATTTAATTGGTTTGATTCTAGGCTCTCTAGTTAATTGCATTTTTGTTTTTTGGAATCTGGTGACCAACGGGTAGTACATGTGGTGTCACAGTCTTAACTGAGGCTTCTTATTATAGGGTCACCCCACTGACCTGCTGTAGGAGATAAAGGAGGTGGCGCTGTGACCGTCCCCGCATACGTACCTCACTCACAAGCTTGTTTACACTCTGAGCCCGTTTGAGAACCAAGTTGTCTTGGGCTGGAAGAGAGTGATAATGTGCCGCGCCTTTCATCTTATTGAAGTCCTGCCTGTATTTTATCTGAAAGAAACACATAAAGTCTGGACTTGTTGTTTCCATGCTCTGTGAGAGAAATCACTCCAAAGTTATCCCAGATTTAATGTCAACATTTACTTAAGAGAATTTTCTGAAGGAAAAAATTCATGTGGGCTTTTTTTCCCATGAAATCTACAAACTACTCAGGTGTTTTTTCAAATTTTACTGGCCCTTTTCACACTTTTACACTTTACACTCTAATTCTGCATGGAAAAAATAAACAGTCATAAAATGATCATAGCAAAAGTTGTCATTCCAAACCCATTCTGCCCTTGGTTTCAATATCTTGTATCGGCCAGCCTGCTAAGGAGGAGCAGAGTAATGTGTTTTGACTTCCTTCCTTGGGGCAAAGGCAGTTATGTGCTGGGTAAGTGGGTAATAACCAAATAGTTATTCAGTAAGGGAAAGAAAAGAGAGGAAAAGAAAGGGAAAGGAAAGAGAAGGGAAGGAAAATGGCAAAGGGAGTGAAATGAATGCTAGTTTCTGATTAGAGACCAAGATCAAGTTGGCACGTTAAGATCTGCAGTGAGCATGTCACTTTACCAAGTTTAATTATAGCCTATCTTTCAAGGACTGCCAGCTGGCTAGCATTCTGCAAATAAAAATCATTTCACCATTAGCTTACACCCAGTTTGATCATCAGGAGACTTGTTTTAATCCACTTGTCCCCTAAAATGCTCAATTTCTACATGGGCCCTTTGGCGAAGACGCTCCTAGTCCCAGTTTATGCGTCTGGACCGGCACCTGTACTTGCTTCCAATGGCCTCAAGTGAGTTATGCTGTTTGTCCACATTCATCTCCTTGGAAGCAGAGAAATGTGACCAAAGCAGACATCAGAAATTTGGATGGGAATTGAGGGCTGGGCTAACATTCCACTTCGACTCAGCTCTCATGAATGTATCTGTGTGCAGGTCTCAGTAGGCAAAGCCTTCGAAGTCTCGTTTCTCCTCTGCCCCATGGCTCTGCGGGTTGTGCCTACACAGTACTTACATCACTAATGAGTTCGTTGGCCTTCTTGGCGTTCTGATAAGCTGGGGTGATCATGGCCGGGAAGCTGCCCTTTCCCCGGTGTTGGTGTTCCTCATACTCCTCCGAGTAACCCTGCTGGGTCAGTTGAAAACTTCAATCAGTAAATCTCCCCTCCCCGAATAGGTTGGGATTAGCGATGAGCACTCATAGATCCTGTTCCCACAGAAGCCCATCCACACTGGACATTTTGGTGATGCCCACGTGGTGGTTAGGATGGCAGACCCTGCAGTCAGCATTAAATGATAACCGTCCTCATGATCATCATCATTATTTCCACTGGATAAATCAAGATATCTATCACTCTCCCAGGCCTGTGTGTTTTGGGATATTCATTTCCTAACTGACACCAGGGAAGTCCTTTGTCTTCCAGTGGTCTCCAGCACTACCTTGCCCAGGCCTGGTGGTAGATCTATGCAGAGGGATGCTTTGACATCCCAAATGCTGTCTCCCTGGTGACATGTGTCATGTAACCAGAAAAGGAGCATTATAAAATTTTTGTAATTTGGGAGGATAAACTTCAAATTGGTATAAGATTATCTGAAGTGGGACAAAATGTATATTGCAGACTAAGGATTATAATCTTAGTCCTATATTTTTTTTCCTCTTCCCCATACCACCAACCCACTCCATAAAGGAAAACCTTCTCTTTCATGAACCTGTCATCACATGACTGGGGTAACCCTTCCTAGGCCAACAGATGTACTTTAAGACCCCACTTAGATGTGACCTTCACCCTGTGGAAGTCCCCAAGATCTCCCTCACCCCAGGACCCGCCCCAGGCAGAATTAGCTGCTTCCTCATCTGCGTCCTCGCTGCATTTTGCCCACAAATCTTTGCCACAAATCTGTGTTCCTTGGGCTCATGACTCCATCTCCCCATGGTCTCCTCCAAGGCAGGGCCTGCTTGTCTCCAGCACCAGGTTTGGACTCCAGCACACATTTGGGTCAGATTAGAACACCCGGGCTTCCTCTGATCCAGTAATGAAAACTGTTTAGCCTGGGTGCTCCTCCTTGCTTGGATGCCAGAATGTTCTGCTCTCAAATTCTTTGGTAATCCACTCTATGGTTTTGTCCATTCTGTTTTATAGTTTTACATTCATAGCTTTATTTTAACCCTCCACTATATCTATATGTATGCATGTATGCTGTATGTGTGAAACTTTTCGTAAGATACCTAATCTTATTGATTACATGGTATAGCATTTTTAATTAGTCTAGTTACCCATTAAAAAGAAGAATGAATTGCTTGTCGTTTAAGGCACTGTGGATATTTATAGTTTATCTGCCTGCCTGCTTCTCCCTCACTCCTCCTCCTCACACCCTGGCGAGTCACACTAAATCACACAGTGAAATGCCACACTAGACTGTGTGCTCTCAACAGCTGCTAACAGGGCTACCGAACAACACCCTCCTCGATTCTTGTATTTGCTATTATCAGGACTGAAAACTTCAACCAAAATGTCCTGATTATCAAGAACCAACTATGATACCATGACATTACATTTCATCTGTGTGCACAGAAATGTCTAGGTGCACATGTGAAATGATACGTGTGTATTATGACTCATGGCAGACAGGACTATCCAAATACAGAACAAACTATTTTTCGCCAGATATTTTTTTTTACTAAAACTGATTTTAAAAAGTTGTCTTAAGCCTTCTAAACAACATATTTAAAATATGAAACCGGTAAAAACATATTTTCATTGACTTTAAAGCACTAAGAAACTATTTAATTAACTTAGAGAATTTGATAAAATGGCCTTTTTCATTCAAAACCAAGCATTTTGCTCTGGCAGACATTTGTGAAGAGCTCACAACCAACCTTTGCACACAGCCTAAGACTCAGATGAATATTTGCCCAAGTATGGCAACTTGTTTTTCTAAAGAAGAGACATAAATTCTACATGGTTCCTTTTATAAGTCATGTGTGTTGTAGACAATCTACTCACTGGAAAATAATTCAAACAACTGTCTCATTAAGAAAAAAAGTCATAAACTCAGTGAATGTACTCTTCCAATATATACACCTGTCCTTCCAATATTGTTTACTTGCAACTGTGAAAAAATAATGCTTGCTTTCTCCCCTATAATACCCAGCTAGTACCAGAAAATAATGGGGATGTGCAAATAAAAATTAGCTTGTAATTGTAATCTCAACCTTTTTACTCCCTGTCAAGATAGAGTTCACTGGAGAAGTGAAATTGGGAAAAGGGTTTGCATTCTCTGGCATCCTGCTTTATCTAGCAACCTAGATAAGAAATTCACTTTCTAAGAAAATGAGTCCTATTACGCAGTAAAATGCTCAATATTTTTCAAGATGTGCATTTCTATCCCTCCCATGCTTATGCCATGACCGGTTCAACACAGCCAGTCTTAGTCTTTGAGATGGTTCTTCAACGAATAGATGAGAATGCTTTATACTTCGCCAAGCCACCATATTGGTATCGGTCCTTCATTTAAAAACAAAAAAAGTGCTTCAATCTGTTTTCCTAAGTGGGTGCAGTTGAGCCTTGTATTATTGTTTGTCCACTACTTTCTAGTTTAGAAAATCCACTTTTCATAAATAGGGCAAAGATAAACTACGGCCCCATCTCTGATTAAATGGTCATAGCTGTGCCACAGCCTGGAGGGGGGCAAACTGAGAACTGACCATGGAAAAGAGCAGTCTCCATCTCCCAGGAAGGCATTTTACCACGTACCTGGCCATACTGGTCTACACATTCCCTTGTCAACATGCCCTCAGCTCCAATGGCTGGACCAGCCATTCCCTTCATCTCTTTTTGATATTGTTGATGGTACCTCACCTGTTTGAAAAGAAAGGACAAACCCCGTGAATTTAGCCTCCTATGCACAGGGGCCAGAAGAGTAAAAGTGAACGTCTTGAGGAATGTTCTTTTTCTGCTTGGGTCTAAGGAGAGTGTCTTGGCCATAAAAGTGCCAGATCACTGTCATGGTAAAAATGATCAAAAACTATGAAGGAAAGCTACTTGCTGGCTCCAGGGTCAATGCAAAAGTAGACAGGAAGTTGGACTCTCCAGACCCAGGTTAATGTCCCTCTTCCTCCCTAACATGACAACACTGCTAGGGACACTTACATCACTTGCCAGCTCATTGGCTCTTTTGGCTATCTGATAAGCAGGTGTGATCATAGCAGGAAAACTTCCTTTCCCTCTCTGTTGTTCATAGTCCTCTGTGTATCTCACCTAGAAAATAAAGAAAAAAAAAAAGGGTGAATCACATTCCCCAATCCCACTATCTACTGGGTAATTTTAGTGAGATGCCCTGCTAAGGGCTCACGTGACATCCTGTGCATCCCCTGAAGTAGGACATTTAAATTCTCTAAGTTAATTAAATGGTAGGCCAGCTTGTGTAGCATGTAATTGGCTGATAACTTGATGGACCATGTGCATCTTGTATACCTTTCTATTCCCAATACCCAGAACAGGGCCTGGCACATGGAGACATTCAACGTGGAACTCAACACAAACTTGTTAAGCGCCTGGTGTGGGCCAGATGGTGGGCCTGGGCAGAGGATAAGTCTCCTCCTATCCTCAAAGAGCTACCAGTCAAGGTTGGGAAACAAAAGAAGCTTCTCGACCCCCAGAGCTAGGCCAAGGCAAGTGGAAACCACTTACTAAGGTGAAGCTAGATTTGTGCTTCAACCTTCCATTCACAACGCTAAGCTCTTGGTCTTATTATGCTATGGAACATTCGGACTATGAAAAGGCAAATGTTAAAAATTCTTTAAAAATGATGTTCTCTAATTTGTGGTGGCAAGAGAGATTTCTTTCAGATTAATCAGCTATATCCAGTTTGGTACTAATCTGATTTAAAGTTTTCTCTCTAAAGAAGAGTTTTCACAAGGTCTGTGCTGGCTGACTTGTCGGACCTTAGAAAGTTCTTTCTGGCACTGATACAGGACTGGGATGCCTCCTACATGATCCCTCCCCCTTCCTGCAGGTAAGGAAAGAATGAGAGATCTTGAATGAAAACCACTGATTGATTTCTTACATCACTTTGAAGCTGTCCCCCTGCCTTGGCCCGGAGCAGCTCAGGGGTATCTGCCACCGTGGTGAACCTGGAGATGCGCTCATCATGCCCTCTCTTGTATTCCACCTGAGGGGGAGACGGCACAGAGTCAAGGGCGCACCCACTTTTACATGTCCTTCCTGGCGGCTCTCCGGAAGCTGCCCCATCAGGCTACGCTCAACACAAACCTTGCCAAGTCCTCTATGGCTTGCTTCATGGGCTCCTTCTCAAAAATCATCTATGCTAATGTGCTACATCCAAGAGACTGCCAGGCACTGCCACGCTTGAACAAATATTAACTCCCTTAATCTCCATAACAGTCATATTTGGCAGGACTAATGTTTTTTTGACTTTACCAATGAGAAACCAAGAAAGAGAGACGTTAAGGAATGTGCCCATAGTCACACAGCTACTAAGTGATAGAGCCAGGATTCAAATATCAGCATTCTCACTGCAAAATCTGAGCTTGTAACCAACAAGCTATGCTATTCTTCAGGAGGATCTGACATCCAGTTAAAAATCAGTGTCCTCAATGCTAAATCAACCTCAAGAAATCATTTGGTCCAGCATGTGGGCGAGCCACATGGTCTTCTCTTCATTTTATAGTTGTGGCCCAATCAAGGCACTGTGGATAATTGACAGGGAAAAGGTAAGAACAGTTTTCTCTACAATACAATACTAATGCTACCTACTGCCCAAAAGCAATCTCTTCCTGTGTTTTTCTGGGATCACAGGGTTCATGAATAATCAAAATTAGCCTAATTGATGGTGACCAAGCATGCAGACCCTCACCTGGCTGGCCAGTTGGTTGGCTTTCCTGGCTCTTTGATATGCAGGTGTGATCATGGCTGGAAAGCTCCCTTTGCCCCTCTGTTGCTCATAGTCTTCTGTGTACTCCTGCTGGTCAGAACCAACGTCAGGATGAGAACTAACATGATACCGAATGAGAACTAATAAAACTGCAATCAAACCAAAGAAACTGGATTCATAAGGTCATTGGGAAATATTTTAATCACCTGGAATAAACTTGAAAATGGCATTCAACTGGCAATTGGAATAACACCATCAACACTGAAGAACTCATATTTCCCAGGTCAAATGGGTTCCCTTCCAATGCTTATATCAAAACATGTGGACCTGGCACAACACAAGGGCTGTCCTTTGACTCAAAGGTCTGTATGATGACACAGCCATTAATACGAAGGAGACTTTTCTGTGACTCATCCGCTAGAGATAGTCCTATAGCATTGGGAGTAAAATGTCTCTCTGATGATTAATTATGATATGATATTATCTGGTGATAATGAGACATATCATCTTAGCATTTGTGTTTCTAGTGTTTTCTTTTCATTTTCTAAAGGAAAAGTCATGAAGACTAATAATATTTTCCAAAGTAGATTCTTCCGAGGGTAGGCATGTGGGGAGATCTTGAGGGCAATGTGTGCAAATGGTTGAGGATTTTCACAATCTGAGCTAAAACTGCCTTTCCTACACGAAAGGCTGCTAAGGTCTCTGTAAGGTTCTGGAGGTCAGTACTTTGAAATGCGCCATCCGGTCTGGTTCCTCCTGGAGGTTTTAAAGGACAACCTATTTCTTTGCCCTTCCCAGCTTCCAGAGGCCCCACATTCTTTGGTTCCTGCCCTACGTGGTCTGTATCATCTGCTTCTGTCCCCACCTTTTCTCCAACTCTGGCCCACCTGGTTCCAGGGATCAGGACATGGGAATCTTTGGGGGAACAGGGCATTATTCTATCTCCCACAATCTTAAAAATAAAGGAACATTCAAACTAATTGCTAACTAATCACTAAATTAATTTCTAGGGCCCTTACCTCACCAAGAGACTTTCGAGCCTCAACCATCCTTACGATTTCAGGGTCTGGCAGAGCTCCCGGGCACCAGGCATTCCCTTCTCCGTATCCGGTCCAATAGGCTCTCTACAAAGGAAGCACACAAATGCATACAAACACACGCCCCACGTGTTTGGTTGGCAAGATCCCCCTACCTACCCCAGACTCACAGCAACACTCACATACATTGTCAAAACAAGATATCCTCTAAAATCTTTAAACTCCTATTGGTATATGGTGGGTCTCATCTAACTAGAATGCTCATTTCTTTCAGGCTACAAAATCACCTAATATCCTAAATAATTGAACCTTCTGAGATTCGCTTATGTCATAGAAATATTCCGAATGTAACCTAACATTTCTTTGCTCATCATTGCATCAAGATCGGGCAGCAGGGAGTCACCGTGGAAAGGCAATCTGAGATGAAGCAGCATTATTCAGACAAGCTTTATAAACCTACTACCTATTATGTGTCTGAAAATTAACAGTGGAAAAAAAAAGGAAGACAAAGTTCTTCTTGTAATGACCTTGCTCGTGACCCACCTTGTGAAATAAAACTAATATACAAAACAGAAAGCAATTAGAAACATTTGCATATCTAAATGTACTGTACAGGTAATGACCACAACTGGAGTTTTTAAAAAGCAGTCTGTGTGAGATGGGCCCCATTTCTGGCAGAGAGATGGAATTTAAGCTGGACCTCCAGGGCTGAGGTCAGTTAGCAGAGGCCAAGGGAGAAAGAACAGCATCTGCTCTAGAAGGTCAGTTCCATGAAGGCAGGGATTTTCATGTTTTGCTCACTAATGTACCCTCAAAGCCTGGGACAGTGCCTAGAATATAAAAGACATGATAACCATTTGTTGAATAAATTCCAGGAGCGTGGGATGCCTTGAATAAATGCATGAAGGCAGTGATGGGCTTGGTTGAAGGACCATGAGGAGCTGGGTTTGACTGAACTTGAGGGAAAGAGATGGGGGGACAGGTGGGCTGAAGGGAGGCAAGCTGGGCAGGATGGGTAGAGCCGGCCTTTGGAAATCTGGAAAGACAGATAACTCACATGCGAAAATATGCTCAACCACACTAGCAATCAGGGAAATCTAAATTAAAACAACAAGATGTATATTATCAAAATATTTTTCTGGTAATACCAAGTGCTGGTGAGAGTGTGGGGGAACAGGTATTCTCAGAGTCTGCCTTTGAAAGTATAAAATGCACAGCTATTTTAGAAAGCAATTTGATAGTATCCATTAAAATTAAAAAGGCACATGCCCTTTGACCTAGCAACCTCATTTTTCATTATCTATTCTAGAGAAACACTTACTTGTGTCCAAAAGATATA
Source organism: Propithecus coquereli (assembly GCF_000956105.1). NCBI lineage: Eukaryota > Metazoa > Chordata > Mammalia > Primates > Indriidae > Propithecus > Propithecus coquereli. Next base: position 2,731,684 of record NW_012154618.1, on the reverse strand, counting down.
TTGAACAAGGGTGTTCATTGCAACTTCGTAATAAGAAAAAAATAGAAATAACCCTATTAATAGGGATGGCATGGTACTGTACATCCATTCTTAATGGTGCAACCATGATGCACCCATTCACGATAGCTTAAAGGCTGCTGATGTGGAAATATCTCCAAGATACAGTAGTTGGAAGGGAGAAGACAATGAACTTGGGCTAGGACAGATAGAGTTGAGATGATGCCAGGACACGTGGATGGAGTCTTCCATAAAGAGCCAGAATTACACACTGGATTATGGAAGACCTAATTGATTTTCTCTAGAAGTAATAATAATAACAACACATTTCATTTGCATAGTATATTGTTTTGCTTTCATTTTCCAAACCCATCTGTCACTCTTCTCTTACCTCATTCACCAATGGTTGCCTGTTGGGTGCACCTGTCCCATCCTTGGATTTCATGTCCCAGTGAAAAACCGATTTAAACTGTTCACCATCTTTTTGGTCATGGATCTGTCCAATAAAGACATTGTCAGTAATGTTTCCATCAGAAAAGAGAAAGAAAACAAACAAATAATGCCTAGCTAAAAATCGTGGGATTTTCCTAAATCTCAACTGCGAAACATCTGAACTGCGCTACGATACATGCTGCACTGTCGGTCTCACTGTGGTTTCATCTGCACCGCCAGCCAGGTAGCACATATAGAGCACCTGCTGTGTGCAAAGCTCCATTGAGCAGTACAATTAAAAAGACTGAAATAAAGTCTCTATTAGCTTACCGCATGGCAGAAAGTATTCCGGTTGCAGTAACCTCAGACAACACTGGACATTAGAGTAGCGGTTCCTAACTTTAGTCTGTGTAAGCATCACCCAGAGAGCTTGTTAAAATGCTGGCTCCCAATTTCATGGAGGTATTGTCCTATGCTTTATAATTTTACCTTTAATATCTTGATTTATAATATACCTTGAGTGAATTTTTGTGTATAGATGTGAGGTAGGGGTCAAGGTTCATTTTCTTCTATATAAATACCCAATCACTCCAGGACCATTTGCTGAAACACCATTCTTGCTACATTGAATAGCAGTGGTGCCTTTGTCATTATTCAAGTGACCATATATGTGCAGCTCTATTTCTGGGCCTTTATTGTAGTCTCTTGGTCTGTTTATCTATTCTCGTCCCAACCCTACGCTGAGTTAATTACTACTGCTTTTATAAGTCCTGAAATCTGGTAAACTAAGTCTTTCAATTTTGTTCTTCAAGATTTCTTGGCTATTCTAGAACCTTTGTGTTTTCCCATCTATTTTAGAATCAGTCTCTCAATTTCTATAAAAAAATAAAAACACCAGGATTTTGATCGGTACTGCACTGAATGGATAGATCAACTTGGGGAAAATTGACATTTCAACATCTTCATGACCTTGGTATAGGCAAAGTTTTCTTAAAGAGAACAGAAAAAGGACTAACCATAAAAGAAAAAAGGTCTCAGGCCCAAATCAAGATATCATAATTATTAGGTCTTAGATGAGGCCTAGAAATCTGAAATTTTTACAAGTTGAAGTTTAAATCCTTAATTTTACAGATAATGAGCAAACAAGCTAAGAGAAAAGTTTAAACCCAAGGAATTCTAGCTCCCTAACAAAGGCACTTTCTGTCATTGACTTTCTGGTCTTGCTGCCGCTTAATGCCGCTTAACACAGCTCCAATGTGTGTATATATATATATATATATATTTTTTTTTTTTTTTTTTTTTATTTATTTTTTTTGGCAACTACATTTTTAAATTCAACATTCCATTTAAAAGATTTACCTATGCTGATACATGACAATTTTATTCATTCTA
>NW_012154618.1:2715524-2729647 GCF_000956105.1 Propithecus coquereli | reverse complement strand
AGGATTACAGGCGTGAGCCACTGTGCCCGGCCCAATGTGTATATTTTTAAATATATAAATTGAGAGATCTTTACGTGCTTTTCCCCTTGTATTTTAAGAAACTATCATGAACATTGCACGGACTTAAGGCAGGGATTCTTGCCTATAAATAGCAACACTAATATTTTGAGCCAGTTAATGATTTGTTGTGGGGGACTGCCTTGAGCATCGCAAGATGTTTAACAGCATTCCTGGTCTCTACCCACCAGATGGAATAGTACATCCTCCACCCAAATGTGACAATCAATATGTCAGCAGACATCGCCAAATGTCTCCTGGAGAGTAAAACTACCCTCCTTGAGAAGCATGCACTTAAGGAATCAGAAACAGATGACCAAAATAGATAGTCCATCTCACTTCTAAAAACCTGTATTTGCTGCCCTCCTCCCCCAATACAAACCCAGCACTGTGGAGGGTTTTTTTCCCCCAGAAACCTTTCATGAGATTCATAATCACACAAGGAAACAGGCAGAGGAGAAAAAGTCACAGATGCTACTAGTGAAGTAAGGAAGCACTAGGGGCTAAAGTTCATTCTCTGAATAGAAGAGAAACTAGATGTTTTATTCTACCAAAAATTCCATTCACACCTACCAAACAGGAAATTCTGTCTTTGTAAATATTTGTTTATTTTTTCATAGAGGGACATTTAGGAAACAGAAAACTGCAGATGTGCTCCAAACGCCAATTCAAAATCTTTACCCTACTTTTCTCCTTCCTCACCATCACTGAAAAATCCCTTTCTTTCCTTTTTTTATTTTAGCATACGCACAATGAATCTGTATTTTATTTAATTGGCAAAGTCTCTGAGAGATGCCAAGGGGTACAGAGGTAATCCGTCACACACCCTAGGGCGGTTGTGAGACCTGGGGCCAGGGAGGGACCTGGTTATTCATTTGAATTTTTCCCTGGTGGGAAAGGAGAAAGTGATCTCAGGAGTTAATTTTTTGGTACATATACACACATGTACACACATACCATATACACACATATACACATGTACACATACACCAGATACACATATACATGCACACATATACACACCATATACAGATATACACATACACATACCATATACACACATACATATACCGCATGCATACACATATACATACATATGCGTATACACACCACACACACGTACACTATACACACGAACATGTACGTGCATATACACATGCACACGTATCACATGCATACACATGTATGCATGTGTGCACATATTCACACCTACATACACATGTACATACACTCCCCACATGCACACATATATACATGTACACATATAGACATAGTCACATAGATGCAAACAAATGCACACACACAGGCCTCCTGGGAAGCTCACATCACTGTCTGTGGCTGGAAATAGAACCAGTGACAATTCTGGCCTTGCTCCAGGTTGGGTCTGTCATACACAATTAAAAGAAAGTGAGTCCATGACTACCTCAAAGACAGGTAAATACTGGGTGACCTGTTGTATGACTGTAAGGTAGAGACATGCCAGCTGTGGCTTAGGGTAGGGTAGGAAAGTACAGACATCATAGATCTTTCTGTAGAGCGTGTGACACATGCAAACAGCATTCTGATGTATAAGTACATCTCCTTGTGTTTCATCTGTCAAATTCTAGCTATACAACTGCAAACACGTCCAGATATTTGAAAATATGAATAAGTGTTCTTTTCTTCTGGAGAGTTTGCCACCCTCTAGGTGTATATGAAAGTGAGCCAATAATACGGGTTCTAAAGTCAGACAGATCTGGATTTGTACCCAACTAGCTGGGTGAAACTGGGCAGGGTACTTACCCTCTCTGAGCCTCAGCTTCCTCAACTCTAACATAATATTACAGAGGTTCTCATGATGAACACATGAAATCATATAAAGAATTTAGTTGAGCGTTTGTTATTCTGGGTAAGTAAGAACTACATTCAGTATTTATTGTAATTTCACGTAGCTGGCCTCAGACATCAAAAGATGAAAACGAAGTCCTAAAAGAATGAGCCTTCTCAATAATTTACAATTTACAATTGCTTTTGAATTCTTAAGGTTTATGAATCTTAGGAATTGATGTATGAGCAACTCTCCGAGCCTTAGTTTCCTCACCAGTAAAATGGAATAATAACAGTATCCACTTCACGTGTATTAAATGAATTAGGCACTTCTACAGTAAATGCTACATAAGCTTATTAAATAAAAATAATAATAACCTCACAATTAGCTCAAAGCACTTAGTGAAATAATATATCTTGGCAGTCTGGGTCGAAAGCCACCTGGCCGGGCCTAGCTCTATCTAACACATACTTTCTTGAGGAGGAGGCAGGTCCCGGGCAGGCAAGAGAGTCGGTATGAGGCGGGGAAACGTTAGGAAGGAGATCACGGGTGAGGAGAGATTACTAGAGAGACTTTCACTTCATGAGTAATTTTCTAATTTTAGAAAGCCACTAAACTTCATCCCACAGAGCAACTTCTTGTGGGCATGGGTGAGAGAAGCTCAATGATTCATCATTTTAGCGGGCGCAAGAGTTCCATCAATAGCTGGTTATTTGACAAAACACTGTTGATCTTTCAAGAGGTTAGGTTTGCCCATGTTGACTCCTTGTCTACCTTTCCTTCCCAACCCCACCTCCCAAAACACACTTCATTTCCAAATCAAAAGATCTTAGACCTGTCCCCACCCCAAGGGGAAAGAAGAAAGAGAGGCTGCCAATAATCTTAAGCAACTACTGAATTCAGAGAGATTTAAGAGTGTGGAACTAGAGGTTTTTAATTTTACATACCAAAGCATCACAAGGGAAAGAAAAAACTTGCAATATTTTCCAACTATGTAAACTATAATTTATGTATTAAATACCTAGTACATTTAGGGCCTACTCTATAAACTGTTGGCAGTGTGTCCAGAACTGGCCAGACACAAAGATTATACTGCAATCAAGGACCTCAAATATTCAATCTAGATTATCCTATATATTGACCCATAATCTCATGGGAGGACAAATAGCAACATTTGTTACTTAAATGCACTTTGCATGTATATGTGGCAGAAATGGGCAGGTTCACATATAGATGGAGAAACTTAAAAACCTAACAGGTGCCTAAACAAAGGGATTTTCTTTTTAAAAAAGTTGATACATAATATTTGTACATATTTACGGGGTATGTATATGCATAGAATGTGTACTGATCAAGTCAGGGATTTTAGGGTATCCATCATCTCGAACACTTATCATTTCTATGTGTTGGGAACATTTCAAGTCCTCTCTTGTAGCTGTTTTGAAATATACAATACATCATTGTTAACTATAGTCACCTTTCCCTGCTGTCAAACATTAGAACTTATTCCTTCTGTGTGTTTGTACCCCTTAACCAACCTCTCTTCATCTCCCACCTGCATACCCCCATATGCAAAATTAAGTAACTTACCTCACTAATGGCCTCTGGAGACTGCCTCATATTTAGATTTAATGGCGTATGATAGACACTCGTGAAAGTGTTGTTCTTAGGGTTATGGCTACAAGAAGTAGATATAAATTGAAATTAGAAATACACTTTATCCAAGATGACTGAGTGACTATTCTTAAAGGTGCAGTCATTTTTAAAAATCAATAAATATAAAACTTAGTAGTTAAGTTCATGATTTTCCAGGCAATGAGTCATACAGACAAAAAAAAGGCAAACCAAAAAAATTCAACATATATAACTTAAAGCCCAAATTTAACTGGAAATGATCATTTGAAAACTTTCTGAAAAAAATAGAAAAGGATTCTGAAATTATTTAAAACACTTTAAAGCTCTATACGTATATCCATGGCAATTATGTTGTTCTGCACAATATTTAATAATTTGACATGAGGTTATAGTGCATACATTTGATCTTTTACATAGAAGAAACCTGACATTTTCTGTCCACTGCATAAAATCCCACCTTGGGTCTCTGCAACCATTGGGTGCAAGTGAACCCTTTTGGGAAGACATTTCTTGGATTTAACCCTGGAGTATCTGATGTGAACGTTTAGTTGGCTACTCTTTGAAAAACAAACACAACTCAAGAGGTGGCAGGGAGGAGCATCAAACACTTACGCGTGGCAGTACGGCTTTTTCTGGTGACTCACAAAGTTATTAACAGACAGCATCATCTTGCAAACTTCACAGTGAAAACATGCTTTATGCCATATCTAGAAATCACATAGAAAAGATTTAGCAGTGACCCTTTTTTTCTAGACTTAAGGTTCTTATATATTTTAAGGTAAAAAAATTGAGCTTTAGGGATAAAATGCTGATCAAAAAATTAAAAACCACACACATAGCCATAATAACACACATTTAAATAAATGGATCTTTTTTTTCAAGACAGCATAGAAGAAATAGAAATATGCAGAACTAAATAAAGGTGAGAAAATACATCTTTTTCTTATGGTTCATAAAAACCTCACATGTTCATATGTAAGAAGGTAAATTTCCCATTGTTGTTATTATTCCCAAAGGCCAAGAAATGTCTACTGACCTGATCTATGCAGCTGATCTTCTCAGCAGGGTAAACCCCATACCCACACCTAGAGCAAGCCTGCACATTCATCTTGAAGTCTGGAGAGAGGAGACAAAGATAGGCAACAGGAAAGAAATCCAAGGAGAGCCCCCAGTCTAGTCGTTCAAGTCTCCAAAATCCAACAACTATTAAATTCCTGCGGGCACTTTGACCATTCAGAATCCAACTTCTGCTTTCTTTTGCTGACCTTCTAGTTTGAAGTCAGCAGTTGGATGGTTTTTAAAGCTGCCACTTACTCAAGGGGCTATTTTGGCTACTCACTCAGCACGCATGCGTCTGGGAACTAAGGTGGAGGTATTTCTAGCTGACATGCTTCTCTAAATAGAAAAGTGAACTCACAACAGCATCATGTTTATGTGGATAACCAAATCCTGGGTGTATGATCAGGCAGCATGGAGTGGTTTAACACTAGCTGTGATCAGAACCCAAGAAAAGAACCTAAAGGAAGACGCTACGCCATCACCCAACGATCAAATTAGAAAAGCTTGCTCTACACGTCCTATGACTCAAGCAGAAAGGCCAGCTCCCAAAAATATAGGAAATAAAATGGGATTGATTCACTCCCCTGGAAGGATAAATACTATATTTGAATTTTAGCACTATCTACTAAAAATGTTCACAACAGTGAAATAAAAAACTTAATATTCATTTGTGTTTAGCTTCTACTAGAATGCAAAAATAAAAACAAATGAGAACTTGGTGTGTTAGCCTCTATATTTTACCCTGGAATGTTCCAAGAAGATCTTTCTGATTGTTCCCTTATCTCACAGGCCTTAATGGGGTGGCTTGAAGACACAAATCTGTTCCTGGCTCTGCGAAGCCTCTCACTGCCTTCAGTTGCTAGCGAAATGTCATCTTATCACCTTACAGAAATACCTTATGCAAAATGGCACCTGATTCATCTCCACACCTAGCTCGTTGTCTTCTATTACCCTTAGCCTGCTTGGTGGCGCTCACGGCAGTTATTAGCACCTGACACAGTAAATATGAATGTATCTGGTTTTTAAAATCATGTCCCTCCCATCAAAATATAAGTTCTATCAAAACAGGATCCCTGGCCCTTGTTGTCACTTCTATTTTCCTAGTGGCTAGAACAAGACCTGACACTTAAAAAGTGCTCAATAAGGATTTATTGAATTAATGAAATACATTCAATACGCACAAAATGCCTACAGAGGCCAGGTGTGAAGCTCTAGGTGATGGCAGGAACCAAGGTGTGAACACACACGCCATCTGAGACAACCAACCGCTCCCCAGTCCCAGCCAACCGTTGTTATGAAAGAATCAGTGTCCAGCATTGCCGAATATTCTGGTTTTTCCCGAGAAGCCAGAATCTGCATTTACACATGAAATTTCCAGTTTTGTATGTAAAACAATAAAACAGGGCTATTTGGCTGGCAGGCCACCAATTTGTGACCTCTGACCTAAATGCTCTGAGATTAGGCTGGTTTCTGCAGGTAGGGTGGAGAGAGGCCAGGACTATTTTTGTGTTGAGTTGAAATAGCCAGGGCGGAGGAGGAAGCTCTCAAGTAGATGAAGAAAAGTAGTGTTCATGCTCACATGAGACTAAGGGGAGGGTGGAGTCTGAGGTTTTCCCATTTGGGGCAAGAGGCAGCTCTCTCAGCACCTGGAGGGAGCTCAGAGCAGGGACTCCAGGCCCAGCAAGGACTCCCACCCTGAAATGTGATCAGGGCAGCAGGGCTGCCACCAGCCTGAGCAAATGGGAACAGCAACTGGCACAGGACAAAGACCCAAAGGGTCCCCGGATGTTTTGCTCTGTACGAGACTTCTCGAGCCTTACCTGGGGACTGGGTGGAAGCCCCAGCAACCACCAAGAATGAACTTTCCCCACTCCAAAGGGCTGAGAAATCAGGGTAGGCTTCATTTCAAGGAAAAGCTGTGCGACGGTTCTTCTCTGCCTGAGGTTGTGATTACAACCTGCAGCTGCTACAAATTCTCAGTCACATTTGTGAAAACAAGGATTACCAAAATGAAAGATGTTCCAATTGACTTGTACCATCACTTCCGTTTTATTAGATATCAGAAATTATAAAAAGGAACAGCCCACAGAACTGGAAATGGGACGGTTTAAGCAACTGGAAGTAAATGCTCATTGTCAGGGTAAGGCAGACACAGCCTTCCCCTGCTTGGTAGACCCTGGGTCGGTCCACACCACCCCTTCATGTTGTGTGTGGCCCCTCTTCTTCCTTGACCTAGGCCCCTCCCTCTTCACAATGATCACACCAGGCCGTCCAAGCCTAAGCCAGTGAGCACACCAGGTTCCTCTGGCCTTAGGGATTGGTTCAGACAACATCAGTCCTAACCCGGGTTTTCCAGAAAACAGAACCTGAAGCAAAGGCTCATGTGCAAGGACTTTATTCCGAATGTAATCCTGGGAGCAGGAGTTAGAAGGCAAGAAACAGGGGAGGGCAGTCAGTATAAGATTGGTTCTCACCGTGGCCACCACCTGGTGTAATATGCATTGGACCGCTTGATCTCCATCTTCCAAGGGGACATATAAACAGCTGCTACTCAGGCTATCTGAGAAGTGGGGAGAAATTATCTGTTGGCCCCTGTCTCCCACAGGTGAAATGTGTTAACTCCCCTCTGCCTCCATGCTGTGTATGCGCCCAGGGAGTCCTGTAGCATCTCTTGCCTCAATATCAACACGAAGACACCAAGGGCAGCGGAGGCCGAAGACACTGTTGGTTGTGCCCATGTGAAGATGGCCAGAGTCCACATTGAGCTAGTTGCCACTACCAAAGCTGGGCTGGCACATGTAGGCAAAGGCCTATGACAGGTGAGGCCAAGGTGTCTGACGCACTATCCAATCAGCAGAGTGCCCAGGGGGAAACTGGATCATTGGTGAGGTTACCTAATGGCCAGGCTTCACCCTGAGATGTTGAGCAAGTGATCTGTTGGTTTATAGAAGTTTGCACTGTGTGCGGGAACATTAGAGAAATATTTTGCCTCCCCTCAAACCTAAATCTGGTTTGAGGCCACTCTTCGGTTGAAAGTTACTGTTTGCTTTGGAGAAGTGACTGTGTCTTTTGGTCTAAAATTGGGGTCCACAGACTTTTTCTATAAAAAGTCAGATTGTAAATATTTAGGTTTTGCAGGTCACACATGATTAGTCTCTGTTGCATCTTCTTTTTCTTCTTCTTCTTTTTCCACCCATTAAAAATGTAAAAAGCATTCTTAGCTTGTTTGCTGTACAAAAATAGGCGGCCCATAGGCTGTAGTTTGTCAATCCTGGTCTGAAGGGTCGCTCACAGGACATCAGGAACAACCAGATCTGATATTCTCTTGGGGAGAGGGAGGGAGCAGGAAAGGATTAGGAATCAATTTAGCTCCATCTGGCTGGACTTTGACTGTCTGCAGTGGAATCTTATTCAAGTGTGAATAATAATACCCAACTGCTGGGGTTAGCCCTTGGGGTGGAGGTTTCCTTCTGAGTCAAGAAATGGATATTCCCACTGCGGAAGGCCACAGAATCAGAAATGAGGCAGCCCTTGGATTGGGGATACACAGGTATCTCAAAGTTGATCACACGAATTGGGTCATTCTTGTCATACTCAAGTGAAACAAAGGTGATCAGCCCAGAGAAAAAAGCACTCAGGGCATATAACATAATTCTCTTCAAGCCTGGCTGCTGAAACTGCCTGCTGCAGCCTGAAACCAGTTTTATCCAATAGCTGCTGGAAAACCTGCTGTGACTCTAGGGATACTTTTAGCTGCCGCTGTCACTCACCAGTCAAAACTTGCCAGCTTCTCAAACCCTCACTAGTGACAATAAACTTTCTTGAAGAGTAATACATAACATTTTTCCTTTTTATAAAACCTCCAACCTTCACTTTGTTCTTCAGACGTACCAGACCACCAGTCTGCATGTATCGCATCCCAAATTATAATTCTTTTTTTCCAAAGAAAACATTTTAATTTTAGAGATTTGTCTCTATATGCTATTTGACTTTAATAGTTATATCTACTTGGGTCCAGTCAGGAACAAGAAACCACACAGTAACCTGAACAGGGAAATGTTAATATAACAAATTATAAACTATAACAGGGAATTGACTAGTCAGAAGTCAAGAGAACTCTCAAAAATACAGCAATTGCAGATATAATACACTTGCAAATAACATACGTTATTAGTTTGCTAGGGCTGCTACAACAAAGTACCACAAGCCGGGTGGCTTAAACAACAGAATTTATTTTCTCCCAGTTCTGGACGCTAGAAGTCCAAGATCAAGGCATCAGCAAGGTTACTTTCTTCTGAGGCCTCTCTCAGCTTGTAGATGGCTACATGCGCCCTGTGTCTTCACATGGTCTTCTCTCTGTATCTGCGTCCTAATCTCCTTCTCTTATAAAGGAAGCAGTCATACTGGATCAGGACTCACCTTAACAACCTTGTTTTATGTCTTTAAAAACCCTATCTCCAAATACAGTCACATTCTGAGGTCCTGGGGGTTAGTACCTCAACATATGAATTTGGGAGAAACACAATTCAGCCTAAAACAACATAATATAACATAGCTAGCCACCACCCTTAGAGCTGAGATGGGGGCCCCAAGGAAGATCCCCTCAGCTCACGCTGTCCCCCAGGGCTAAGATCCACACCTTGCTGGAAAGAGTATAGCCCCGGTTCAGTAGGTGACAGACAGACAAGTCGCTGTGGTGCCACACCAGTGGAACCTGCTAGAAATTCGTCCTCTAGAACTTTCTGGAAATCCACCATTTAGGTGCCAGAGAGAGCTGCTGATGGGGAAGTATCTCCATGGAGGCAGCCTGCTACAAAACCACCTGAAGGAAGTGTCAGGGGAAGTGGCTGGCTGCTGGGTGCTCTGTCACCAGGTGCACTATAGGAGGCCGGTGCTGAGAGGCCACCCCCTCTGCGGGAGCCTGACTGTGCAGGAGCACCCCAGACACACCAGAACCAGGAAGCAAAACTCTTTCCATCCTGTCATGTCTGACAAACCTTGACATCAGGCAGCTGACAAAGGAGCCCAGTTAGAGTCACTTAAAGAGCCCAGTTCAATTTTCACAGAGCAGACAAAAAGGGTGAATTTTAAGTTGGGAGGCAATCAATTGGTAACAAGTACAACACGAATTCCTCCTTTCAGGGAAGAAAGAGGTTCTACCTGGACCTGAGCAGAAGCCTGCTGGTACCCCAGCAGGGGCCAGAGTTTGGGTTCGGGCCTGCAGGTGTTGAGAGTAGCATTTCTGTTAATCTTGGGATAGCCTTGGTGCAGACTGTATAAATCACAGCCTGGCCTGAGCTGTCCTGCGGTGAACTGGAGAAGCGATGGCTAGTGGTCATTTCTCAAATGATTCACAATCAAATTTCTTCACAAACTAAATTATCTTAATGGCTCAAATGGCTTCGTTTACCTCAACATCTCAGGCACGTGAGTACTAAGTAGAGTAGTGCCACCATATTAGCTACCGCGTTACTGCCGGCGAAAAACACTCAGGAATTCAGGATTTTCACAGACATGAATCAATTGTAAGTATTCCCTTACACTTGCCGGGGGCCAGTCCTTTTTCAGGCCAAGCAAGCAAGTGTCCTTACCTGGTGAGAATTTAGAGACAATACCGAAGTGTCAGGCCCAAGCGAACGCAAGCAAACATAAAGATAAGATGCGGTTCTTACCTAATGTCGCACGGCTAAGCTTGTACTCATCTCGCTCAAGGCTTTGGTAGTTCTTAAAAGCAAATACTGTGTCTTGTGGAATGAAGAAAACTACAATTTCTTCTCAGATATTTACACTTTAGTGTGAGTTAATTAGTTGCTTCCTTGTGGAGTCCTGAGGAGAAAGGCATTGGAGGCCATGGTTACAAGCCCCCGGGGTGGGTGCGTGGTTGGAGGGCTGTGGGGTGCGGGCAGAGTCCGTGAGCCGGAATGGCGCAAGCGCTCTCTCTCGCACTCTCGCAGACACATACTCTGTGCCCGACACGTGGGGGCGCGCAACAGATATTTCTTGAATGGCTCTGGCGCCGCACCGCCAGGAGCTGGCCGCGTTGGGTAGTCGCTCAAAGAGCGCAGTTAGCGTCCTACGCCCGCGGGAAGGGGGCGCCCCGCAAAGCACTGTCCCGGAGGCCGGAAGAGCACGGCGATCGCACAGCTGGCCCGAGGGGCTCGGACTCGGGGGAGGTAACGCGGGCAGATGCGGGCGCGGAGCCCCTGGGGGACGCGAACAGTAGCGGCTGGGGTCGCGGGTCTGGCTGGGGAAGGGCCCGCTGACTATGGGACCTGGGTCCGGGCTTTGGTGCCGAGGCCTAGGTCGAGGTCTAGACCCAGGGCGGGGGACGTGGAGGGGACATGACAGGCGCCCCATCACTGAGAGCAGCTGCGAAGTCTGCGCTCTTTGGGTCTCTTCGAGCGCGGCCCGATTTGCAGAGGGTGCTCTCCGGGGGCCGCGCGCGCTGGCGGGATTCTTCCCATCTCTGCGAACTTGCCTAGCGCGCTCCCCCGTGAGCGGCCAACTTGCAGACGTGCGTGGCGGCCCGGGCCACTGTGTGAGACCCGCTTTGCAGAGGGCGGCGCCCTCGGGTGACTTCGCGTTGCGGCCCCCTTTGCGGAGTGCACGGTCCCTGAACCCGGGGCGGTGCAAGCGGCCCTGCCTGGCCCCGCGTCCCGCCCCAGGCGGCCCCTCCCTCCGCAGCGCTGGGGCTTTTACTTTCGCTTTTGCTGCTGCTGTCCCAGACCTTGACTGCCAAGGGACTGAGACCGCGCTGGCTTCGCGACCTGGGAACGGTAACTCTGGCCCCCGCCTCCGCCCGCGTTTCCTACCCGCTCCCCTTCTTGCCCCGCTTCCTCCTCCCTCCCGGTCCCCCGCGCAGTCTGGGGGAGCCGGGTTGAGTGGGGGACAGTGGACCCGACGGCTTGCCACGAAACTTTGGGGAGAGGGCTCTTTCTGCCCCCGCTATCGCTTGCCTTGCTCAGCTCACCCTCCCTTACCCCCTAGCCAGGGGCTGGGAACACCCCTCATTCTGGCATCTGGAAGAGAAAGAGGAATGGATTTATAAGGGACGGAGGTTTGTTATCCGGCACAGCGGATAACAGCGAAGGCTCTCTTGCCAGGCAGGCCTGGGTTCCAGAACCCGTGCCCCTGCCTGCCACCTGTGGGACCTTGGCCCAGTCTGTGAGTCGTCCGTTAAATGAGAATCGGGGTGATCCCGAGCTGACTTGCAGCGGGGATGGGAGGAGGTGATTGATTATGGTGCATAGCAGTGCCTCGGACAAGGCTGAGTGCGCTGGAACTGCTATCATCATTGTTGGTGTATCCTTGTGCAGGGCTCTTGGAGGTACCTGAGGAGGTGGAAAGAAGGCAGGCGACACCTAGTCATGTGGACTCTCCGGAGACCGTTTTGCAGTTTATGGGGCAGTAAAATTACTGGCTATTTCCTCCTTCTGGGTCTCGCCAGCCTAACCTTTATCCTCCCTACTATACTGCTTGCTGTCACCTAGGTTCACAGTCCACCTTCTGACACCTGTAATCTGTGTAGCTTTGGACAGGTTACTTAATCTCTCTGAAGAAACTGAAGCTTCTACAAGACGGGTAAAGGCTCCAGTGTCTTAGCAGTGCTGTGAGCCTCAGGTGACACAGTGGAGCACGGCACAGACCCCTCACCCTCTCCAGGTGCTAGAGGTGGGACATGGAGGTCTCAGGGCTGCTTTCTCTTTGAGCCCTCTATGAAGATTGTCTTTATTTGGGCAAGAACTGGGGCACAAGTTGTATAATGTCACTTCTTACAGTAAGCAGCTGCAGTTAATCCATTTCCTGTCTCTTGAAAATAAAAAGTTTATATAATAGCTGGGAAGTAATTTCCTATCCAGCTATGTACCAGTTGCCCCAACATGTGGGCACCTATTAAGCGTGTTTAGAAATAATCACGACAGGAATTTTTTTTCAGTCTCCACAAAACCTTTTTAAAATATGGATGTGGTTTTATAATATTGGGAAAGATTGGCAGTTGAATGTTTTCTTAGTCTTGCAAAGAGTGGGGGTAATAGGGAATATTAATATTTATTGACTATTTTGAATGTGCCACACTGTGCCTAGCATTTTACATGCATTGTTTCATTCATTCACCCTCACAGCCACCTGCGACTTAGTCGCCATTGTTTTCCCGTTTTACAGATGAGGAAACTGAGGCTCTAGGAGGTTGAGTACTTTTTCCAAGGTCCCATGTCTAATAATGTATTAGATTTAATCTCAGATCTCTGGGCTCTCAAACACCCTCCTGGGTCCCTTTGGTTTTGTTATTTGGTCAGCAGTTTATTCAGGTCACTGAAGAATTTAAAAATACATTTCAGTTACATTTATAGAGAAATATTTATCAGGTGCCTGCCATGTACCTGATGCTTTTCTGTGATTGAAAAAAAAAAAAGAATGAATAAGATTAAGATAAGGTCTAAATCTGCAAACAGTTATAGTCCTTGTGGATAATAGTAATAATTATAACAGCAATAACTAACGAAGATGTACTGTGTGCCTGGCATTGTTAGTGCTTTGAGCGTATCATGTATTAATTCATTTAAAGAGAAGTTAGACAAATTTAACAGTGAGATAAGCAATATCCCTGGAAAGACTGCTCTTTGCAGCCTGGGCCCTAAGAAGGGGACAAATACAAGAAAATAATGCTAGATGTGCCCGCTTCAGGAAGCTGGGCAGAACTGAGATAGGCCTGGATTTTCTTGGTGCACTGTGAGGATGAAAGGAAATAAGGAGTAAAACCAAGTTTTGGCCTGACTGAGATGATGTTACTAAGATTAGGCATCTCTACTTGGTCACCACCCTGGGCCATGATTGCCCTTTGGATGTTTCCAGAAACTAAGCCCAGCCTCATAGGAATGAGAAGGTGACTGAATGGTTAGCCTTACAGATTTGAAAGTGTCAAGACCCACCCTGGCTGACTTAGAATGTCAGAAAGGACATTTCCTGCTGCCCTAGCCACTGCTCAGCATTAACCCAGAAGGCTGCTGTAGGTTTCCGACAGAAGACCTAGTGTTTGGAGGGAAAGCTCTAGAAAGCCTCCCACCATGGAGCCATAGAAATCGGCCTGAATTTTACATATCCGTGGCTAATTCCAAGGCCCTCTCCTAGTGGCTGGGAAGGATGTGGAGGGGAAGCTCCTTCCTCTGAGATGTTTAATGAGTGCACAGTTCCCTCTGCCTGCATTGCCCCAGCCCACCCTCTCGGCTTCCCCTATTCAGATCTCAGGTCAGACATTTCCTCCCCTTAGAACTTTCCGTAGTTCCTCTGAGGCTCCTTGAGGTCCCCTGGTATAAATGGTTCACTGCCCACACCACAATTGCAGTTTGACATTGATGCCTCCTTTGATCAACATCTGTTTCCCAGCATGGCAGGATCAGGTCAGTTTGCTCACAGGTGTGTCCCTGATTCCCAGCTCAGGGCCTGGTCTTCCAGTAAATATTCATTGAATGAAGAGAATGAAGAGGAGTCTCCAAAACTCTTCTCAGTATGTTTGGCTTTCTTAGGAGCCATTTTGCTTAGAGTCCTCTTCTTCTTCTTTTTCTTT
>NW_012154618.1:2710259-2714345 GCF_000956105.1 Propithecus coquereli | reverse complement strand
CACGTTTTCTTTATTCATCCATTGATGGGCATTTAGATTATTTCCATATCTTGGATGTTGTGAATAATGTTAACAGTGAACAAGAGGGTGCAGATACCTCTTTGAGATCCTGATTTCAATTCCTTTGGCTATATACCCTGAAGTCAGATTGCTGGATAATATAGTATTTTTATTTTTAATTTTTTGAGGAACCTCCATACTGTTTTCCATAATGGCTGTACCAATTTACATTCCTACCAACAGTGTATAAGGGTTCTTTTATCTCCACATCCTTACCAACACTTGTTACCTTTTTTTTTAAGTAGCCATCCTTATAGATGTGAGGGGATATATCATTGTGCTTTTGATTTGCATTTCCATGATGATTAATGACAAGCACCTTTTCATGTACTTGTTGGCCATTTGTATGTCTTTAGGGAAATGTCTATTCAGGTCCTTTGCCCATTTTTTAATTGGGTTATTTGTTTTCTGCTATTACATTCTGTGAGTTTCTTGTATATTTTGGATATTAACCCCTTATCAGATATATCAGATATATGGTTTGTAAATATTTTCTCTCATCCTGTAGGTTGCTTTTTCATTCTGTTGATTGTTTCCTTTGCTGTGTAGAGCTTTTTAGTTTGGTGTAATCCCATTCATTTATTTTTGCTTTTGTTTCCTGTGCATTTAGTGTCATGTCCAAAAACTCATTGTCAAGACCAATGTCAAGGAGCTGTTTCCCCATGTTTTCTTTTAGGAATTTTAAAGTTTTAGGTCTTATGTTTAAGTGTTTAATCCATTGTGAGTTAATTTTTGTGTGTTGTGTAAGATGAGTACAATTTCATTCTTTTGCATGTGGATATCCAGTTTTCTCAACAGCATTTACTGAAGAGACTATCCTTTTCCTATTTTGGTATCCTTATCAAAAATTAGTTGCCTGTATAGTATGGGTTTTTTTCTAGGCTTTCTATTCTGTTCCATTGGTCTGTGTGTCTGTTTTTATGCCAATATCATACTGTTTTGATTACTATAGCTCTGTAATATAATTTGAAGTCAGGAAGTGTGATTCCTCTAGCTTTGTTTTTGCTCAAGATTGGTTATTTGAGGTCTTTTGTGATTACATAGGAATTTTAGGATTTTTTTCCTATTTCTGTGAAAAATGCCATTGGAATTTAGATAGGGATTGCATTGAATATGTAGATCACTTTGGGTAGTGTGGACATTTTAACAATATTAATTCTTCCAATCCATGAACGTGGACTATCTATCCATTTGTTTGTGTCTACTTAAATTTCTTTCATCAGTGTTTTCTAACTTTTAGTGTACAGATCTTTCACTTCCTTGGTTAAATTTATACTCAAATATTTTATTATTTTTGATGTTATTATAAATGGGATTTTTAAAAATTTCTTTTTCAGATAGTTTGTTGTTAATGTGTAGAAATGCAACTGATGTTTTGTCGATTTTGTATCCTACAACTTTACTGAATTTGTCTATTAGCTCTAAAGGGTTTTTGGTGAATTCTTTAGAGTTTTCTATATATAAGAACATGTCATCTGCAAACAGACAATTTTATTTATTCCTTTATGATATGGGTGCCCTTTATTTCTTTGTCTTGCCTAATTGCTCTGGCTAGGATTTCCAGTACTATGTTGAATAGAAGTGGTGATAGTGGGCATCCTTATATTGTTCCTGATTTTTGAGGAAAAGTTTTCAGCTTTTCACCATTGAATATATTAGCTGTGGGCTAATATATGGCCTATTTTATGTTGAGGTATATTTCTTCTATATCTAATTTGTTGAGAGTTTTTATCTGAAAGGATGTTGAATTTTATTGAATGTATTTTCTGACTCTATTGAGATGATATGATATTTATCCTTCATTCTGTAAATGTGTTGTATCCCGTTTATCGATATGCATATATTTGCATATTCTCCTTTCTCTGCTCCTTCTGGGATGCCAATACTGCATATATTGGTTTGCTTGTTGGTGTCCCATAAGTCCCATAGGCTTTCTCCCCTTCTTTTTATTCTTTTCTCTTTTCATTCCTCTGGCTAAGTTATTTCAAGTGATCTGTCTTTGAGTTCACTGATTCTTTTTTTTTGAGACAGAGTCTCACTCTGTTGCCCAGGCTAGAGTGCCATGGCATCAGCCTAGCTCACAGCAGCCTCAAACTCCTGGGCTCAAGCAGTCCTTCTGCCTCAGCTTCCCGAGCAGGTGGAACTACAGGCATGCGCCACCGGGCCCAGCTAATTTTGTCTATATATTTTTAGTTGTCCAGCTAATTTCTTTCTATTTTTAGTAGAAATGGGGTCTCGCTCTTGCTCACACTGGTCTTGAACTTCTGAGCTCAAATGATCCTCCCACCTCAGCCACCCAGAGTGCTAGGATTAGAGGCGTGAGCCACCGCACCGGGCCGAGTTCACTGATTCTTTCTTCTGCTTGATCAAGTGTGCTGTTGAAGCTCTCCATTAAATTTTTCAGTTCAGACATTGTATTCTTCAGCTCCAGAATTTCTGTTTGGTTCTTTTTAATGGTTTTTCTCTTTGTTGAACTTCTCATTTTGTTTATGTATTGTTTTCCTGACTTCATTTAGTTGTCTGTGTGTTCTCTTATTACTCACTAAGCTTCTTTAAGACAATTGTTTTGAATTCTTTGTTAGGTAATTCATAGATCTCCATTTCTTTGGGGTCATCCACTGGCACTTTATTTTATTCCTTTGGTGGTGTCCTATTTCCTTGATTGTTTGCATTCCTTGAAGACTTGCATTGTGTCTTCACATTTGAAGCAGCAGTCACCTCTTCCAGTCTTTATTGACTGGCTTTGGGAGAGAAAGGCCTTCCCCAGTGATTCCAGCTAGAGATTCTGGGAGTCTTTCAGACCTCTTCTGTGGGTGCACCTGCTCCATACCTCTTGTTCCTTCTTGAGGGATGAGGGGGTCTTAAGGATTGTGTGCCTTCTCTCAATCCTGCAAAGCCAGGCCTAGTGCTAAGAGCCTCCTGTTTATTTTACCTAGGGCATTGCCCTGAAGTGTCCAAGGCTATGTGTCTTAGCCCACCAGAGTTGAGTTGGCTGCTAAGATCCACACCTGCTGTTGAGATCCAAGCATCATCTGTAGGTGTGTGCAGGTTGTCATGCACTGAGGTACACGTCGGCTGGTTGGAGGCAGTTGTCCTGCGTGGTTCATGAGAGGGTCTCATAGTGGAGTCCATGAGCCAGATAGTAGGATCTGCAGCTAGCTTTTAGAACTCACACTGGTTGCTGTGCAGTCTTGGAGCTCTTTCTCGCTGCTCCTGGCTACCCCAGATGATTCAGTCATGCTGGTCTTCTCAGTGTTCTGGGTGGGTGGAGACAGAAGTGGGTTCCTAGGTGGCTTCCTGTCAGGCTGGGCAATTGCTTCACTTTCATTTTCCTCCCATGGGAGAATTGTGAGCCATGGGGGTTGAGCTGTGCTGCCTTGGGGGAGGGGTGATGTGGGTAAATTGCAACTGTTCTTACACTGTTCGACGCATCTACACTTGGATTTTTTTGTTCCACCAGTGTGCTGGCACCTCACAGTAGTCTATTCCTGTGCTCCCACAAAGATACTCTTGTCCATGGGTCATTGTCAAAATCAGTATTTCTGTGAAAGGATGAAGACTAGAACTTCCTATTCTGCTGTCATGCTGATATCTCTTCTTTCTTTTTTTAAGAGTGGATGCACTATTTCATCGTCATACATTCTACATTGGAGGTTAACTTTAGCAAAAGAGTTAAGGCTTAATACCACACATCGGAGTAAATGTTGTCTTTTTCTGTAAAACTTTTGTCTTGTTAATTTTGAAAATATTTAAATGAGTGCCATGCTAATAACGATATATATTGAAAAGTAACTAAGTCTATATAAAGGAAATAAAATAAAGGAAATGAAATAAAAACTACTAGTTGTTTTCGGCATGCCTAGCGTTGTAGAGAGAAAACCACCAAAGACAATATGTAAATGAACAGGCGTGGCTATGCCCCAATAAAACTCTGTTTACAAAAACAAGTGATGGGCCATAGTGTACTGACTCGTAGACAAGATCAGGAAGGGCCTTAAAATCTAAAGAGATGGGTTTAGATTTGAA
>NW_012154618.1:2705041-2706621 GCF_000956105.1 Propithecus coquereli | reverse complement strand
TATGTACTTCCTTATATATTTTAAGGTGACATACAAATTTTTTGTCAAGATAATTGCAAAGGATGTAATATTTCACTTTTCCCAGCCGTTTTTGAGTATTTGGGTTATGCAAGTTGCCTTTAAGTGAAAGAGAAACAGGAATCGTTTAATACTCATTTTATGAGTCTTAGTAAAGCCCTTTAGTGTACTTCCCAGAAATTATGAAAATGAGTGGTGTGTTGTAAATATTGACATTTAAAAATCATTTCTTTTTTTTTTGGTTATCCTTTCTGAGGCTGGAAAAAATCATTTCTTTAAATGTATCCAGTGGAATCTAAATCCATACTGATTTTATAACTACCTTTACCTATTAAAAGATGAATGAACAACTCTCCTTTAACAACTAGTTGTTATGTTGTTTCTTTTGTCCCCTGAAATCAGGTTTTTTCGTTCTCTTTTCACCCATATTTTATGATGTAATAGATTTAGTTGCTTGAAAGTCTTTTATTAATCACCTCATCACATATCTCTAACATATACATGTATACATATATATAAACTTTAAGACATTTTTCCATGAATATTAAAAGAAATTTCTCCTAGACTAAGTTACTGTTTCAAGCTATTATTAATTCACAGTTGATCTAAAAAATAAATGTTAATAATCATTAGTATTATTAAATCATTACTCATCAAGATAATTAAATAAAAGTTGCACTGAAATTGCAAATTATAATGGAATGAGTGGGCTTTTAAGAAGGTAGTTTCTAAATAAATGGACAAATAACACTTATTGATGGAATAAAAAAAGAGTTCAATATTGCCTCTTTTTCATATTTTTCAGTTTAAGAGATAGAAGCACTGAGAAATCATGAATAAATACATGGGGTAGTAGGAGTTTTGTTATAGTAATGTCACTTAATTCTTTGAATTTCTTCTGAGTTCTGTGCCAAAAAATGACAACTCAATTAGATCCTTCTTCAGCTGTGTTAAATAATTGGAAATGATCTGGCTTACAAAGGAAATTGTTATTCATCCTTTGGAGGTGTTTATTTTTTCAGTTTCTGGAAAGTACACCAAAAAGGCTATATCAAAACTTCTCAAAAAATTGTTAATTGAAACTCTTCCTCTTTTACTTAGAGGCAACCTGTTTAACGCAAAATATTCCAAAAAAGATAAAGTAGCATTAATAAACCTTTGTCAATTTCCTTTTTTATAAAATGCTTTTAAACCATATGCTTTTTAAAATGTATTTTTGTCAAGACATTGGAGCTGCTAGGGTAGCTCATTCATTTATGGAAATTGACTGCTGTGTAATCTGGTTGGCAAAGCCAGTCCTTCTCGTCAAACCGTTTAGCCACATGAGCTGATAAAGGTCTGAGACCATTCTTCAGTTCAATAAATGTGTTATTAGTTTGTAGTCCCTCCAGCAGTGTATGAGTGTTCCTATCTCTCCCCATCCATGCCAACATTTGTTGTTTTGGGACTTTTTGATAAAAGCCATTCTCACTGGAGTTAAGTGATTTCTCATTATGGTTTTGATTTGCATTTCCCTGATGATTAGAGGTGTTGAACATATTTTCATAAGTTTCTTTGCCATT
>NW_012154618.1:2703842-2704991 GCF_000956105.1 Propithecus coquereli | reverse complement strand
CTAATTTGATGGAAATCTATCTTGGGTAGAACCATGTAAAATCACCTGAAACAGAAAGAGAGCCAGGTCGTTGCTGTTTTTGAACTGTGTATGAGCACCTTGTGACCTGCCAGAAATTTAGGGGGAGTTTCTTGTTGTTACAAACCTTGACAGACCTTCCACCATTTCTCATGCAGTGAACATTTAACAAACTTGTGGGTGTTGGATTAGACACTCTCTGAGGGCAGAGACTTTGTTTTCTTCGCTGCTGTGTACCCAGTCTCTGGAATGATGCCTAGAATATAGCTGGCATTCAAGAATTTGAAGGTGTTGATGGTCTAGTAACCTTGGAGCTTAAATATGCATGACTGCTCACTCGCCCCTGGGCTTAATTAAAAACTGTGTCACCTAGTGAGTATCATTTAAATATAGCACAGAAAATTGAATACCAACTTTCTGTGTTTTTTTTCTTCTCCCAGATGGCAGATGATCAAGGCCACGTTGGGAGGCAGGGAGCTGGGGATTTGGCAAATAACGACTCAGTGGACGCCAAGCCAGACCGCTCCTCATTTGTGCCATCACTTTTCAGGTATGTTTCCTTCCTTGCTGGATTGATCAGTGACCCTGGGCCACTTTGGCCTGCCACACCTCTGCCACCTCCACCCACCTATGGGAGAGGACATTGAGGGAAGGAGGTTCATGCTGTGCACGGGAGGTTTGCACAGGATCTTGCTGGCTGTCTCTGGGGACGCCAGTGTCCCCATGTGTACCTTCTTATCTCTGGGGCAAGCCCAGGAATGGGGGAAACCAAGCTGCAGGGGTCTCCTGCTCAGCAGGGTGTGTCTGGGTGCAGTTCCCAGGAATGAGGGGCTATGGAGGGAATTCGCAGGCACCTTCAGAGCAGAACCTGGGCTGCTGCTGCCAG
Organism: Propithecus coquereli; assembly: GCF_000956105.1. Lineage (NCBI taxonomy): Eukaryota > Metazoa > Chordata > Mammalia > Primates > Indriidae > Propithecus > Propithecus coquereli. Next base: position 2,704,087 of record NW_012154618.1, on the reverse strand, counting down.
CGGGACCAAGCTTGACTAAAACGCAGAATCCAGGGGCCAGGGGACAGGAAGTGTTAGGGTGACTCACTCCCACCCTGTGCCTTGGGAGGCACTCCACTGGCAAAGGCGGGGGGTGGGTACATCCTGTTTATTGGTTTGTATCTTTTCCTTTCTTGAGTTCATTTTTAAAATTCTAAATTTTACATTTAATAATAATGTTAATAGCTTCATTGATTAAACTCTTATATGCCTGCTCGGTATTATTG
>NW_012154618.1:2653671-2700777 GCF_000956105.1 Propithecus coquereli | reverse complement strand
ATAAATAAATGTGTTATTAGGTATCCCTGAGACAATCATCTTGTTTTTAAATTCTGATTCTTGGCTGGATGGATAGATGGATGAACACATGGTTGGACGGACAGATGGATGGTTGGAGGAAAGGAGGAAGGAAAGGGTGCAAAGCCCTGCCCTGTGTTTACCTCCTGAAATCAGTGTTTGTTCTCACGGGACTTGAGCGCAACAGTGAAAAATCTTTGGGAATAATCAGAGGATGAAAGAGGAAGAGTCATTAAACAAGACCCATCGTCACTTCTAGTCCATTCTGTCATATATATTTTTCAATATCTAGAGGCATGCTTCATTGTATTGCGCTTTACTTTGTTGTGCTACACAGATAATTACAATTTGCACAAATCGAAGGTTTCTGGGGCAGCCCGGTGTCAAGCAAGTCTCTTGGCACCATTTTTCCAATAGCATGTGCTCACTGCATGTCTCTGTGTCACATTTTAGTAATTCTCGCAATATTTCAAACTTTTCATTATTATATCTGTTATGGTGAGCTATGAGCAGTGATCTTTGGTGTTACTGTGGTTATTGTTTTAGGGCACTACACACTGCGCCCATAACAATCGGATGGTGAACTTAATCAATAAATGTTGTGTGTGTTCTCACTGCTCCGCCCACTGGCCATTCCCGGTCTCTTGCCCTCTCCTCGGACCTCCTTATTTCCTGACACAAGTATTGAAATTGGTTTAATTAATGACCCTACCATGGCCTCTAAGTGTTCAAGTGAAAGGAAAAGTCACAAGTCTCTCACTTTAAATCAAAAGCTAGAAATGATTAAGCTTAGTGAGAAAGGCATGTCAAAAGCCAAGTTAGGCTGAAAGCTCGGCCTCTAATGCCAATTAGCCACATTGTGAATGCAAAGAAATAGTTCTTGATTGAAATTAAAAGTGCTGTTCCAGTGAACTCAGGAATAATAAGAAAGCAAAATGGCCTTATTGCCCATATGGAGAAAGTTTTAGTGATCTGAATAGAAGACCAAACCAGCCATAACCTTCCCCTAAGCCAAAGCCTAATCCAGAGCAAGGCTCTAACTCTCTTCAATTCTATGAAGCCGAGAGGTGAGGAAGCTGCAGAAGGAAAGCTGGAAGCTGGCAGAGGTCGGTTCATGAGATTTAAGGAAAGAAGCCGTCTCCATTACATAAAAATGCAAGATGAAGTAGCAAGTTTTGATGGAGAAGCTGCAGCAAGTTATCCAGACCTAGCTAAGCTAATTGATGGCTACACTAAACAACAGATTTTCAGTGTAGAAGGAACAGCTTTCTATTGGAAGAAGACGCCATCTAGGACTTTCCTAGCTAGGAAAGAGAAGATAATTCCTGGTTTCAAAATTTCAAAGGACAAGCTGACTCTCTTCTTAGGGGATAATGTATCTGGTGACTTTCAGGTGAAGCCAATGCTCATTTACCATACTGAAAATCCTAGGACCCTTAAGAATTACGTGAAATCTACTCTGCCTGTGCTCTATAAATGGAACAACAAAGCCTGGATGACAGCACATCTGCTTGCAACATGGTTTACTGAATGTTTTAAGCACACTGTTGAGACCTACTGCTCAGAAAAAAAGATTCCTTTTAAAATATTACTGCTCATTGACAATGCACCTGATCACCCAAGAGCTCCGATGGAGATGTACGAGGAAATTCATGTTGTTCTGTGCCTGGTAACACAAACATCCATTCTGCAGCCCATGGATCAAGGAGTAGTTTTGACTTTCACGTCTTATTTAAGTAATACATTTCATAAGGTTATAACTGCCATAGTGATTCCTCTGATGGATTGGGGCAAAGTAGATTGAAAACCTGGAAAGGATTCATTATTCAAACTACCTTTAAGAACATTTGTGACTTATGGGAGATCAAAATATCAACATTAGCAGGAGTTTGGAAGAAGTTGATTCCAACTCTCACGGATGACTTGGAGGGGTTCAAGACTTCAGTGGAGGAAGGAACCGCAGATGTGGTAGAAATAGCAAGAGACTTAGAAGTGGAGCCTGAAGATGTGACCGAATTATTGTAATCTCACGATAAAACTTGAACAGATGAGGAGTTACTTCTATAGGTAAGCAAAGAAATTGGTTTTTTGAGTGGAATCTATTCCTGGTGAAGATGCTGTGAAACATTTTTGAAATGACAACCAAGGCTTTAAAATATTACATAAACGTAATCAATAAAGCAGCCACAGGGTTTGAGAGGATTGACTTCAATTCTGAAAGAAGTTCTGCTGTGAGTAAACTGCTTTCAAACAGCATCACTTGCTACACAGAAATCTTTAGTGAAAGGAAGAGTCAATCAATGCAGCAAATTCCATTGTCGTCTTATTTTAAGAACTGCCACGGCCACCCCAACCCTCAGCACTCACCTCCCTGATGAGTCAGCAGCCATGAACGTCAAGGCAAGACCCTCCACCTGCAAAAAGATTACAACTTGCTGAAGGCTCAGATGATCGTTAGTATTTTTAAGTTAAGATACGTACTTTTTTTTAGACATAATGCCATTGCACACTTAATAGACTACAGTCCAGTGTAAACATAACTTTTGCATGCACTGACAAACCAAAAAATTCGAGTGACTTGCTTTATTGTGTTGCGATGGTCTGGAACTGAACCTGCAATATCTCTGAGATGTGCCTGCACTTTGGAACAGCCCAATGTAGTCCCAAATACTCCCATTTCTAATGCCTACTTCCCCCTTATCAGACTGATGAGTAAGCAGGCAGCCCCACCCCAGTGCCTGATTCTAGGAGACTCTCAGATAGGCGTGTTTTACCTGTTTACAGTTTCATCATGGTGTAAGTAAGGTTCAGGGTGGGTGAGGAAGTCTGCCCTTCTTTTACACAGTGGGAGATGGGAGAATGGGAAAGGGAAGATGGGGTCTCAGAGCAGTTTAGAAGAAAATACAAATGGAAGTTGAGGATCTGGTTAATTACTGGGTAAGATGCTGCATCTGCACCCCTTGGAAAGTCTTTGAGTACCAGCTGGAAGCCCTCTGCCTAAAAGGACCCTTTATTTTGCAGAAATAGATGTGGTCTGTAGTACCATCTCCCCGTCCCCCGCCCCCCGCTTTAAGTCCTTTGAAAGGAAAATACGCCTGGATCATCTACATTCCAGTCCACTGTACCTTTTTTATAGCATGACTCATGTCGACATCAAGCTTCATATTATCAAAATAAACAGTAAATATCGCGGGGTCCCCTCTGCGGTTTCGGGGGCACTATGTATCCCACTGTCAGAGTAGGGGGTGCAACGCGTGGGGGCGTCGCTGGCTCGCCTGGACGCTCCTTGCAGCTGGTGCAGGCCCCTTCCCCCATCCCATGCCCAGCTGCCTTCTCGAAGGTGCGCAGTGGAGGTAAGGTAGTGGAGGAGGCGGTGGCGCCCCCACCAGTCTCTAACCGAAGACCAGTCTGCCCACCTGCCTCTCCCTGTAGGCCGCAAGGATTGTGGGACACAGAAATCCCCCATTCCCACAAAAACCCGGGTGGGAGGCCGGATGTTTTAGTTCTAAGCCATCAGACCAGTCGTGGCTCTTTTGCCTCATCGCCACTAGATGGCAGCACAGCATCGTTTTATTTCCATTCCATGGCCCTGAGTAATCGAGCCTGTTCTTTACTTTTCTTAAAAAAGAAAAAATTAAGATGTTTTTCTAATTTTCTGATTATTGAAGAACATTTGGAAAACACAGAAAATCACAAAGGAAAAAATATTCAAGATAGTTATAAAATTAGTAATTAATGGTTTTTAAAAAATTATTTAGAGGAGATAAGTATGGGGATAGTCTACATTCATTATGCACCGTAGTCTACAGAACAAGGTCTAGGGTCATCTGTGCACTTGAAGAGGGGTCTCTCTTGATGGAAAGGCACCCCTCGAGCACCTAGCGCAGGTGACCTGCCATCTGAGTTATCCATGTAGTCCTTGCCCTAGATAGAAAGTCAGGTTTTTATTAAATGCTTAGGCACAGCTACAGACAATAATAACTAATTGCTGAATTGCAGGATACAATTGAAGAAGCTGCGGGAGGTTAGGGAGGGGAAGGATAGGGAGAACTAGAGTTGGAACTTGAGTTGTCAGAAAAAGGCAGTGGGGGTAGCGGGGGACTGGCAGAGCCTCGGGGCCAGGGTGGAAATGATGGTCAGGCCAGGCCACCGACAGCTTCCGTCTGGGACAGCGGGTGGAAGCCCTGCACGGGGTGAGTTTGTCTTGATCACATAGGCCCTGGAAGCCATTGTAGGTCCAAGACCAAGCCCTGGCCAGCAGCCCAGGAGATGTTCTCTTCTAGGAACCTGAGAAATCAGAGGCTTCTTTCTGAGCTGCGCTCAAGGTCAGAATTCAAGAAAATACAAAACAAAGTAGCAAACAGATTTCTCACAGTCTCAGATTTCCCCCAGAGTCTGGTGGAGCCTCTTGTGTCCCTGCTGAGGGGTTTGTTTATCTTCCAGGTCAGCAGTGGAAGAGGGCAGGAGAAAAGGCTCATTCTCAATATTCGATAAACTTCCGAATTTTGAGGCACTGTTTCCATCGCATGAGCCTTATCCTCGGCATCAGCTTTGTTTTCTATCCTTTGTCCCCCTGGAGGGTGGTTAATAAATGCCACTTGGTTACAGCTCTCTCTCCTGGCTGCATCTTGGTCTTCTCCACTAGTGAGTGTTATATGTAAGCAGGTCCCTATAAAAAAAAATGTGTTATTTGTATAACTACAAGGTAGACCAAGGCAACATACATTTTCATTCAGAGAACAGGGAGAATGTGTCAGAAGAAGCAAATGCTTTGGAATTAGAGACCAGAATAAAGAAGGCAGACCTTGTTCCAAAGAATATGTTCCAAATTAAGCAAAAGCTGTGTAGTGACATTTATTGATTGAAAAAGGCCAGGTCTGGGCCCCCTTAAAAAATTATGAACATTAAAATATACCCAGGCCATTTACTTTTCCATAAAGGAAGCCCTCAGTTTCAACCGCCGTAATACTGGATGCCTATCTCCCAGATTTGTACAGAGAGAGTAATAGAGATTTAGTGCCACACGAAGCAGTGGTCATACCACAGAAGGTCATGGAAGTGGTAGAGTCGAGTCGGACAACCTGGGTTCGGATCCTGGCGCTGCCTCACTCACTAGCTGAGGGACTGTAGCAAGTCACATGACCTTTCAGAGCCTCAGTTTCCTCATCTGTGTAATAGAGATATTAATACCTGTCCACAGGACTGTCGTGAGAATTAAAGTAACTGTCAGTTTCCTGAATTACTGAATGTACCGGATGAGGAAGCAATCGTAAAATCATGTTAAAACTGAAAGACCCCTTAAAAGATCATTTATCTCATTTCCTTCATTATGACCCAGGAAAGTAAGAGCAGAGAGGTTAAGTGTAGTCACCCAGCAGGACCACAATCAAGACTCAGGCCTAACTTGGGGTCCAGGGCTTTCCCTGCTTACATCAAGAGCTACTCACAGCTGTGGTGGCGTCGAGCCGTTCAACTGCATTAATCCACCCACGGAGCAGGTTTTTTTCTTCCACCCAAGTGGATCAGCAAATTTAATTCTTCATGTAAATTGCTCCCTTTCTGCTTCATTTCAGCTGAGGGGTGGTACAGGGACAGCTGTTCCAACAGGGCTGGCAGGGGACTTTCCGAGAGGGCCAGATGCACGTTTCAGGAGCAGTGAGCAGGCAGCACTGAAACAGTCCCAGGGTCTAGAAACTGCAAAGCCGTATCTTTCACATATGTAAGATGCCTCCAGTTGGTTTAGGTTGCTACTCTTTCTAGAGGGGAAAAATGAAGATGAAAAGAAAAAGTAAGAAGAGGAGGTAAATAATCCACGTTTTCATTGTAGCGGAAATTTAAAACACTTACTAGTTTAGAAAAATTAAGTGTGGTTAGTAGAAAAGTACTATGAAAATACAACCGGTTGCTTCTCACGTGAACATGTGACCACAAGTAAGAAATGTATACGCAGGTAGGGCGTTGTACATTTAAACCCTGGAGCTTGCTGGTTTTCTGTCTGGCAGGGATCTGTGACGGTGAGTTTGTATGCTGCTCAGCCGAAAGAGAAAAAGATGGATGAAGTGGTTTTGTACGGATGAGGACCGAAGTATGTTAGCCGGTCTAAAAGCTGGACCCTGCAGCCGTAACACAGATATATCGTTATACCTTCCACTCAATCTATGAGGCTATTTAAAGACAGTTCAGCCCTTTATTTCCCCTGGGTGATTTTTTTTTAAAGTCCTTTGTCAATTTTTATTGTCAGAGGCCTCAGTATACCTTTTTTTAGCGGGAAGAGGGAAATGTGGAGGTTGATAAGTTTGGGGGAAGGGGACCTATTCTTCTCTTAGCCTATTTTAAATAGTTTGTTTCTCCATGTCAGTGTATTTTTGCAAAATGAGTTTCAGAGAAAAATGGATAGAGCCAGTTTCTCTCTTGTTCGGAGACCTGAGGATGGCAGCTGATCTGACAGGGAGGCTTTGCCCAGGGTAGCAGGTGTTGTGACCTTACTTCGTCAAGTGTGAACCTTTCCTGGACTGTGGCCCTGAACCAGGGAATTAAGAAAAGCATCGCAGAGCAGTTTGCTTAATCAGAGTTTTGGGCTTTGCGTGTTCACGTTTTCCTTGTTGCATTTGGAGGGTTGAGATGGGAGAGTGTAGTGGATCATTCACTTCATGCAAGACCACTGGAAAGTGTTTATATGTCTCATTTGAAAAGTAAGGGATTTGGTATGCCTCCGTAGTCTTCTGTTAATTGTATTATTAGTTTGAGTAAAAGGAAAAAATAACCCAATAGACATGAACTGTTTGATTCACCACAAACTCATTTCCCATCTTTGTTCATTTACTCACATACAGTTTTTCATATTTTGCCATTCACGCGTGTGCTGTTTTGCAGCCTTTTGTAGATTTGGCGCTTCGGTGGGTTGACCGCGTGTGCACGCTCATCAGCTTTAAGTAGCTGTGTGGTATTTTATTCTATCGATACTCCACCTTTTGCTTAGCCATTCCCCTCTTGTTTCCAGTTTTTCACTTTTAAAGATTGTGCTCCTGACTGCATGCTGTGGAAATTTGGTTTTTTCCCTCTGGACCCTATGCTCATAGAAAGTTGCTTTTTCCATGGGGAGCCGTCCCGGGCTGGGGGGGGTGCCACAATGGGGAGCCGGGGCATTTCTGCCGGTCAGCAGAGAAGGGGGAGGCCAGTGTGACCTTCCCAGCCCGAGTTTGAATGGTCCTATGGAAAACTCCAGCGTGCAGTTCACTGCTGATTCAGTCACAGGCCTTCAGGGCCAGGCGGCCTGTGCCAGTCTTCTGTCCCCTGCTGAGCTCCAAGCATGTTGAGTTTTTATTATTACAGAGAAGAAGGAAACTCACTCCCTGTCGTCGCAGAGCGGAGCCTAGTTCTGATGCAAAGGGGGCTGCTTTCAGATGAAGACGCTAGGTACCGCCTACACTCTTTCTCTCCCTCTCTGTCTTGCTCTGTGCCTTGGTATGTTAGGACTGTGGGGATGCCCTCTGTTGAAATGTTGAAACCATGAATGAATCATCCCAAAAATATTTAGACAAAGCATCTACGAAAACCAGAGCTCTAGTTCCGAATGAAACAGCCCCGGGGGGAGATGTGAGCCTGGTGGTGTGTTTACTTTCATGCTGATGAATGTCTGCAAGCAGACAGCGCTACCGGGAACCCTATTCACGGAGATGCTGTAGAAAATAAATAGGAGTGGGTTTGCATGCTTATATTGCCTTCCAAATATAGAAAGGCATAATTCACGTTTCGAGCAGCCCAGGGGATCTGTAAGAGGATAAAACCTATATTTATCCACTCCAATGGTGGGGAAAATCATACGCGCACCCAGAGTGGATTGTTTAAATCCATTGTACACTTTCTAAGGTTTTTCACTTCATCGTAAAGTACGCAGAATACTTTTATCCTGTGCTGTTTTCTGGTATGAGTTGCGATAGGCTCTTCAAGGAGGCCTTTTCCGTGGAAGTACCCATCAGAGCTTGGCTGTAATTTTTTCGACTCTTGGCTTTGTTGTAGTGAAAATCACTGAGCTGGCCCCGCACTGTGAAATCTGAGGTTGCAAGAAATGGCTCTGCCTGAGAAATTAGGATAATCTGGTTCCTTCCAGATCGTCAATGCTGGCATCGTCTGTGTTCCTAGTGAGGTTTATGCCTAGCTGACCACATCTGGGAAACGAAGATAATGGTCCTTGCCCACCTTGGTGAGGAAGTGTAACACCCAGAAACAGTAAGGGTGGGTAGGAAGCACCGTATTCAGCCTGCTCCGTTAATCAGCTTCCCACTGCATTTTAGTGCACACTTAAGTGCGCTTAGTAAGTCATTCTGCGGGGATATCATAGTTTGTTGTGATCTTGTTTGTCTGGCACTGAACACGGTGATGTAGTAGCCATATTTATTTTTTTTTAAATCAGCGATGAATTGTGGAACACAAGCTTTTAAGAGGATTTAGAACTTTTAATTCACCAGGCTGGTTTATCACGGACTTTGCACTTAATGGCAAGTTCCCAAACAAGAATCCTGTGTTTCTTCTCAGCAACGTAATCTTGGAGAAAGCCTTCAGAATGTCAAAAGGGCCAAAACAAAGCTAGGTGTATCGGCAGAGCAGTAGCGAAGGGAGATAAAAGAGGGGGGTTGGATAGAATGGGAAGTGATAGAATCTGGCTTAAAAAATACCCTGGCCAGTCTTAGTTGCTTTGTCTTTCTACGCCTCTCGTCTGTACTTTGCAGAATCAACAGGATAATGGCTGTGGATTCACTTTGCAAAGCACAGGCCTCTGAAAGTACTCATGATCCTTGTTCATGGCGACTTAAGAGATAACCTGAAATGGTTTGTTTCTCCACCGTTTGCACCGTTCATCAGCTTCAGGATGAAAGACTTGTGTCCGCTGATCTGGACCTGAAACAATCTCGGTGGGCTTTTCTTTCTGCCCTCTAGCCCCCGTCGGGGGTCTGTGTGACAGCAGTTCTCACATGTTCCAGCATCTTCTGCAGAAAGGCCATAGGAACCTGCAGCAACAAGAACAGCCACTTTTAGAAAGTCTTGTCTTTGGGTTGGTTTTCAGCTGAAGACGTTTCTAATCTAGATCTTTGAAAGCTTCTTGTTTCCCTCCTTACCCCCCCCTCCCTGGTGCCCAACCTTGGGAGAACCTGCGGGCTGAGCTGTGGATTGTTGCTTCTTTCTGCAGCTGGCTAATTAATTAGCACAGTCTCCCTGGAGCCCTTAAGGCGGTTTCTTCTGTCCAATAGCAGTTGTTTATCTGGCGATCTGCTTGGCTCCAGCAGCTGATTTCCAAACAGACAGTAACTCTTTCCTGTCTGCTAGGACTGGGGTCACAAAGCATCCCTCATCTGGCTGTGAGAGTGTGTTGCTGCTCACACAAGGCTGCCCTGGGAACTCCAAATGTTTTGTTACAAACAAAGGAGACTCTAAGGAAGACATGCCTGCAGGGACATTTTCTGGAAGCATTTTGGTGGTTAATTTCAGTTTAATGTTCAGCTCAGCTGTCACTATTAGGAGACCTTGCAGGTTTCACAGAGAGTCATCAATCTTACCCATGACCCTAAATACACCCGCATTTCTGCCGAGGGGCACCTTCCAGAAGGCCACGCTTCCTGAGGCAGGTCAGGCTCCACCTTTTGGCCCAGAGCCAAGGGGCCAAAGGACCGCGCCCACTCGGAGAGGCATTTGATGCAGTAGAGTGAGCTGGTGCTCCCTGCCCTGCACAGGCGTGTGAATGGCCACCGCGCAGGACGTGGGGCCGACATCTCTGCTCCCATGGGCTCTGGAAATAGCTGAGGGTCTTGAAAGGAGATCAGAGACAGCAGTCAAAGATCTGAGCCAAGAGGGCCCATACAGTGCAGCCGGCAGACAGCCTCTTGCCGTGGCCCTCCAACTTCAGAGGGTCTGAGCATCTCCAGGAAGATGCCCAGGCTGGCCCAAGACTCGCATTCTCTAGGGCTGGGGCAAGGCCTGGGAATCTGAATTTTAACAGAGGTGAGAGACGCTGGAATGGGAGACTTGGTGTTAGGTCTCAGAATAAATCCGAGCTCTGCTCCTTTCTAGCTATGTGATTTTAGACAAGCTGATTTAATCTCTGTGAAATGGGGTTAATGACTCACAGAATTGTTTTTAACGATTAAATGGGATAATGTATGCAAAGCAGTAAGTGATCCAAAATGGTATTTATTATAACCGTATTTATTATTGTTGTTGGCACACAGAAGAGTAAGAAATTTAAAAGGCTAAGGAGAAGGGTCAAGCCACAGAAAAATGGGGCGCGTACGGAGCCAAAAAGTGAATCCAGTAATCTTCAAAATAGGCCAGATCTTGAAATCCATTTGCAGCAAGTGACTTTTAACTATTAAATGGTAAATTTTAGTTTAATGTTTTAAATAATTAACTGATTTGCATATAATAAAAAAGAATAAACAGTCAAAATTCTTCCTCCCACTCTTGCTACCGTGTTCCCCATAACACAGGTAACTACTCTCACTGATATACAAGAATAACATCAGTAATAACCATGACATTTATTTACCACTTACTACAGGCCACACACTGTTGTAAGTGCTTTGCGAATATAAACTTGTTTAAAAGCTCCGAGGCAGGTGCTATCATTTTGTCCTTTTCACAAATGAGAAAACTGAAGCACAGAGAGGTTAAGTAACTTGTCCGTGATCACACAGCTATGTAGTGGAGCAGGGATTCAAACCCAGGCAGTCCAGCCCCAGAATCCGTGGATTTATTGACTATACCATCTTTAATTGTCACTTTATGCAATCGTAAGCAAATCTAAAAATATTTCATTTTCTTCTCAGTTTTCATCAAAAGGCAGCATACTGTTCCCACTGTTTTGCACATTTGTTTTGTTCCATACTTAACACTGCGTATTGGAGATCATCCCACCTTGGAGCACAGAGAGCTTCCTCATTCTTGTTCACAGTGCTGTGTGATTTTGATTAGAGACCCTGGTCCAGCCAGGGAGTGGAGACTGAACTGGCACTTTATACCTGTCCTAAAGGCGAGAGACTAATTGAATAAACTTATGTCTGCCGGACAGCTCTTTTCATTGAGGTGTGCTATTAAGGTTCGACATTGGAAATAAGAGTCAAGGGAAATAAGGGAAGAAAACGCATCCGTCCAGAAATGTTTTCGAGTAGTATTAGATGTCCCCACCCACACCAAAGAAACTCCGGTGACACCATTGTCCTGTGTTCCTGCAGAATCTGCAGCAGGGGGCTGCCCTGGATTAGTTCCCTCTCAGAAATCAGTTTTCTTCCTACACGTGATCTTTGAGCCTGAGTCTCTAGCTAATTAACGTCTCTGCAGCAGCCTTGTGACAAGAATTGGCAAAATGGAAGCGCAGGCACCCGTGCGCCCTTCCCTCACGCGCCTCTGACATGCCCTGCTGCTCCACAGGCCAGACACGGCTCTGTTGAGACAGGCCTGCACCTGGTTAAGCTGGGGGCCGTCCAGGCCTTTGCCTATCATATTCCTTCAGCATGAAACGCTCTTCACTCATTCACAAAATATTACCGAGCACCATGTGCCAGGCACTATTCTAGAAGCTGGAGGAATAGCATTGAACTAGTCCAAGTCCTGCCTTCATGGAGTTTACGCTCTAGCAGGAGATGACAGTAGCTCTGTAATTAAAACAGGGGCAGGACACAGAGAGTGACTGGTTGGCGGGGGTGTAGGCAGAGGGTGGAGGTGGCAGCAGAGATCTCAGTGAAGTGAAGGAGGGGGACTTGGGACTCTTGGAGCTGTGAGCCCAGGCAGAAGGAAAAGCAGGAGCAAAGGCCCTGAGGCAGGCATAAGCTGGGCAAGTTCAAGGTTTTCTAAAGTGGAATAAGGCAGGGAAAGAAAGAGTGGGAAGAGATGAGGGGTTGTCACTCATGTAGGCCCTGTGGGCTGTAGGACCGCTCTGAGCAGAGAGCTAATGTGATTGTGTTTATTGTTTTTATTCATTTAAAAGCTCACTTTGGAGAGAGGCCAGTTAGGAGTAGACGTCAGGTCAGGAGATGGTGTGGCTTGGGCCTTGCCCCAGTGAGCTGCTCAGTGAACTGGAATTGTTGTGTGCAGAGATGGGGGACCCTTGCCCAGCTCCAGCTCAGCAGGGCGTGAGCCTGCCCTGGCTTTCCTGGGTCCCACACCCTGTGAGCCTCCGTGAGCAGTCAGAGCAGGGGAGCACCGCACCAGGGACGGCAGATGGCCAGCAGGGGAGATCCTGAGGGGTCTCCAGGAACCCTAGAACAAAGTTCCACGGGGAGCCCTGCGAGGGTTTTAAGTGGTGATGTTGGATCTGATTTCTATTTTTAAAGGAAGACTGAGGCTACAGGAATCTTGGGCTCAACCGTGCCCCGCTCCACTCTTCCATTCCCACATTGCTCTCATCCGTTGGCTTTGTTCTGCCTCCACTTTGCCAATCTGTCGTCTTGGCTTCTCAGGCCACATAGTGAAACATGGCCACCAACAACTGTCATTTTAGCCACCTTGATGTAGACTGATGCTTTTTCTCAATTTCAGTTCTCAAATTCCCAGGGAAGAGAGCTGATTGGCCCCGCCTGGGGATCAGGTGCCCCTGGACCAATCAGTGATGGCCACAGGGGGTGGGATGGGAAATCACTTTCTCCTAACATGGTGGCTCTCGCCGTAGGCTCGAAGGGAGAATGGGGGTGAAAGGAGGATGATCCCAGGAGAAAGAAGGTGCCCCAAACATCACAGCTCTTAGGGCCCAGACTAAGCTCTTGGACACTCATTTTTGCAGGATTTATCTGTATGCAGTAGACTTCAGTTCCCCTCCCTTCCTTTTATTCCGGTGCTTTCTCTCTGATGCCTTCTCAACTATTATTTCCACTTTTTATTTGTCTCAGGTTACATGCTTTAAGCTGATCATCAGGGTTTGCTTCCTCAAAGTTAAGCTGTGGATGGAGTTTCCCCGAGGCCAGCCCTTCTTAGGAGGATGGATTCAATGAGATTGAGTTGATAATCTCTCTGATGCACATCTGTGGTCTGGGAAGCCCTGGGTTTAACAAAAAGCTATTTTGGTTAGAAGGAAAAATTAATATTGATTGACTCAAATACAGAAAGAGAAAGCAGATATTAAGGTCATTTTGAAAAATGAGAGTTCAGTTTAGGGGCAGGCTAGGTAAGCTATTTTGGTTAAAAGGAAAAATGAATATTGACTGACTCAAATCCAGAAGGAGGCAGCAGATATTAAAAGTTCATTTTGTAAAATAAGAGTTCAATTTAGGGGCAGGCTAGGTACTGCCATTTTGAGATATTTGCTGGGGGTAAGAATCGCATTTCATATTCAATTTTAAGGTACTTTTCATAACCATGGACAGTGTTTTCTTTAAAGTGTGTCTATCTTTTTTCTTCTATTGTGTTCTTTTTTTTTTAACCAGTAATTTTCCAAATTCTATTCCGATAGAAGCAGAGTTCTTTTATTTTTCACGTAACTTATATCTAACCCTGTTTTTCTTATAAAACACGCTTGCTGGTTTTGTTTTGCTCATCACCGAGGATGAGTTAATCGCAGTTTAAAAAAAGCCACACAGCTTGGTTATTACTTGGAGGTTGTCATAGAGATCCGTATTGCAGAAGACAGAAGTAGAATTTTATCCCTTAAAGGGTTTTGGTGCATAAACCGTGACCTCCAACCGGCCAGGCTTCATCCTACTCTTAGGGTATTTGAATGACCTTAAATTAGCTACAGGACCCAGGAATCTTGCTGTGAATTACAATTGATATGTTAAAAACCCTACTTTACCTATTCAGTTTTCTCTGCTTTTATCCCATCTTGGTATTTTCTGAAGGGCTGGGGAGAAGGCTGAAGGAAGCCCATCCTGAAGCTGCTTTTGTTGAGGGGTCAGGGACCCCGTTTAAGAAAGGTCACAGATTATACTCCAACTTCCCCAAAAGTAACGTGGAAGACACGAGTAAGTCCTGTCCTGAATTTTAATATCAAAGACAGTGTTAGTTCTTTGAACAAACAGTATTACAGTAGAGCAAGCTCACGCTGTGGGGCTGGATCACCAGGAATCACATCCCAGCTCTGAACTTGAACTTTCTTATCTGTACAAAATCAGCATGGCTGTGAGAACAGGCGGGGATTTTATAAAGCTCCCGGCCGGTAGGTGGCAGGTACTAATAAGGAATAGTGACATCAGTACACTGGATTTATCCTGAACGTGAAGTTCTCGGAGCACTTTCACACCTCTTATCCCACTGGATCGTGACGGTGTTAACTTGGCCTGTTTTTATAATACCGGTGAGAAAACTGGGACTCTAAGAGGTTAGAGTTTGGCTTTCCCAACACACCTTCATTTGTCCTGAGCCAGCTGCCAACCCAGCCTGGGAGGCTGAACCACTTCGGTGGTTTCTGTGGGGCGACGGTTCCTAGGATGGATGGCTGAGTGAACTTCCCCTGGAAGGTCACCTGGGCCCTGCCCTGTCGGTCCTGGGGCCTGGAACATGGGATGACTTCTCTGGAGGCAGGTGACCTGCCGCAGTTTGGGTTCACCTGGAAACTCATAACCTGCTGTTTCCATCTGGAGGTCACCATTGCCTAGTGAGCAAGAGGACAGCTTCTGAGGTCCAACCGGCCGTATTTGAACCTGCTGTGCCCGCTCACAGCCCTGAGCCCATTACCTGCCCTGAGCCTCCACGACTCCCCCTTAGAGTTTTAAAAAATGTTTTATGATGACATCTGCCTCCCTCTTTGAGTTGCTGTCAGGATTCAATGAGAAAATGCAGATGAGAGTTTTAACAAGAACCAGGCCCATAGTAAGCGCTGACAAATGTTCATTGTTATTATTGCCTGGAAAAGGGGCATGGTCATACCCCTCTACCTGTTGCTGCCCAACCAGGTTCATTTGCCCGCTGCCCAAGAGGAAGCCAATACGCTTAGACAGCAGGGCTTACGGCAGAGAGTTTATTTCACATAGTGCTAAGCGGGGAGACGGGGGAAATTTCTCAAATCCGCCTCCCCAAGAATTTGGGAGACAGGGTTTTTAAAGACGGTTTGGCGTAGGCAATTGAGTCTGCTGATTGGCTGTGTTGGGGCGGTAGTAGAAACTGTTGTCTTTGCTCACCAGGTTCTTGGGTGGGGGTCACAAGACCAGTTGAGTCAGTTCCTTGGTATGGACCACTGGTCCGGGTGGGTCAGGGGTTCCACTGGAATGCGGGGCCTGGAAGTATGTCAGAAACTACCCCTAGGTTTCAAAAAGGTGATGTTATCTATGGAGAAAGCTAAGAATCTGTATGACCACCAGCTGTGTGGCTCCAGAGTGGCAATTATAGAGAAGCAAACAGGGGGACAGTGGCTAGTTATTATCATTATTTTTAGCTTGACCTGTGCCTTGTTTTTAGCTAGGCCCTTAGCACAGTTCGTGCCTTGTACTCTTTTATCAATTTATAAAGGCGTATTCATACCTACCTCCGAGGCATCTGTTGAAGACCAAGATTCAGCGTGTCTGTGAAAGGCAGTGCACACATGTTTTGACATGCACAGAGGATGCTGGCAACGGGCCATTAACAGGGCGGCAGTAAGGAAATAAATCCTACCCCTGCCTGCGTGGTGTGTCCTTGAACATCGCAGAAACTCTCTTTGCTGATACTCGTATCCTCCAAGGGGGAGAAGACGTCAGGGGGGGTACCTGCTTCCACCGCAGGTGGAATTTTGTGACACTTTCAAAAGCCTTTACCTCCTGCGTGCAGCTGGCTCTGTTTTATGGGAGTGGAAGTTGGCACTCTGCAAAGGGCATGGCAGCGACTCACAGGCTTAGTGACTCCGGCAGATGGACACAGAGCTCTGGCTGACCCCAGGTCTGGCACTCTTTCGGGCTGCCTGATGGGGAGGAAGTGTAAAGAAAACCTGGCACAGTGAAATGACTGTCAAGTCTAAGACACAAACATGATCTCACTCAACCCCTACAAATATTCCGGGAGGGGTGTTATCATCTCCCTTCCACAGATGAGAAACTGAGGTACAGAGAGGTTGATTTACCCTTGGACACAAGCCCAGGTGACAGTGGCAGGCATGGCAGTCACTGCTCTCGATGCCTTCCCGGCTGACTAACAGAACAAGACTTTCAGGAAAAGGCCTGAGAGGTCGTGTCTGAAGGTCAGTTTGGAGGAAGCCCAGGAAAGCCCCAGTTACTGTCAGGGAAGGGATAAAAAGCATTCACCCTTTCCAGGTCTCCAGCTGCCCTTTGTCATTTGCTGCCCGCCCCCACCCCCAAAACAATGACAACCCTGGGGGCTAAGGTAACTTCCAGGAAATGGCCCTGCCAACCCTGACCCACTGTGCCTGGGCTCCCCACACTCCATCCTCCCTGTCCAGCACAGCCGATGACTCCTGCCTTCTCGCCTCCTGAAGAGGAAGCCCCCGCAGGACACTTGGTCCTGTCCAGCCACTGTTGCCACCACTGCCCCCAAGTGGGAGAAGCCACTGGTACTGGCAGAAGCATCTCGAATAGCCCTTCACTCCCTCACTTCAAGCTCCGTGGACTCACCAGCCCTCTCTGAACTGCTCTTCCGACCAACCATCCCTCTTCTGGAATGTTCTCATCGTTTCCATCCTGCTCACTTTTGCTGAACTTTGGCACATGCACTTAGTTCTCTCAACCATCTGCTTTCTTCCTCTCCTCCGGGAAATGTTTCATTTGTGAGTCTCGTTTGCAATAGCCCCTTTCTCCCCACCCCACACCTGCTGCCCCCTAGTCCAGCTTACCAAGAGTTCCAGCTCCTCCCTGCAGACTCTCCCAACGATAAGGAAAGGGAGCTCTGAAATTTCACCTGCCCCGATGGATTACCTCGTTGGCTGAAGAGTGGGTTTGCCTAAACTGCACTGTAGTTGCCTGGGCCTGGGACGCTGCGCTTCTTCCCCAGGTTAACACCAGACAGAGCACGAAGGGAGGGAGGAGCCTGGGGAAGGCAAGGGGACAGGTTTGGGATATTACTCTTTTTAAAATGGCGTCATGGGGCCGGGCACGGTGGCTCACGCCTGTTATCCTAGCACTTTGGGAGGCCGAGATGGGAAGATTGCTTGAGGTCAGGAGTTTGAGACCAGCCTGAGCAAGAGTGAAGCCCTGTCTCTACAAAAAGTAGAAAAATTAGCCGGGTGTCATGGTGAGCACCTGTAGTCCCAGCTACTTGAGAGGCTGAGGCAGTAGGATCGCTTGAGCCTAGGAGTTTAAGGTTGCAGTGAGCTAGGCTGATGCCACGGCACTCTAGCCAGGGCGACAGAGGGAGACTCTGTCTCAGAAAAAAAAAAGGCATCATGGAAGACATTTGACCTTATAAAAGTGGAGGATAAAGTCAAGTTGAAGTGGAAAAGCACCAGTACAGAATCTGAAGGTCAGACAGAGAGAGCTAATCTGGAATCTGGAGCAAGGTAGGAGGTGGCAAGGGGAAAGGCCCTGTCCTTTCGGAGAGTCTGAGAAACCCCGACAGAGGAGAGTCCACGGACACTTGAGTGAGATGCACTGGCGCCGTGTTCGGCAGGTAATAAGCTGGATTTTCACTCTCACGTTGCTTCTTTCAGCTCGGGCTGAGAGCTGCGGGAGAAGGCCAGGCAGATCATCCTAACCCACGTGCCAGGGCACAGGGTTCCACTGGGACCCGCCCAGCCCTAGCTGGGGGGCCTGGGACACCCCCCTGCCTCCCTGTGGACCTCTGTCCGTATCTGTAAAATGAGAGGTTAAGATTCCATTCGCTCAGTCATGTAACAAATATTTAGTGAGCAGCTTATGTGCTGGGCATTGTTCAAGGTGTCGGGGATTCAGCCATTTTCAGAACAGACAAAAATCTCTTCCGTCCTGGAGCTCGCACTGGAGCGGACGGTTTCAAGGCAGCTTCCCAACTCTCACTGGACGTGTGCTCCTCTGCCCTCTGACGGTGCCCCGTGCTCCCAGCACGGTGCCACTTGCCAGGCTTGTGGCAAACTGGACCTCCAGTCGTCTGGAGATCGGGAGCGGCCCGATTTCTCTTTTTAATTGCCCTGTTCCTTGTTCCCCCTTTAATGTAAATGTTACTTAATTATCCACATAGAAAAGTGCACACACACTAATGCATTTTCAGTGACGGACACACGCGTGTAACCAGCACCCATACCTGGAAACAAAATATGACCCGCACTCAAGTAAGTCCGTATGTCCCTTCTGGTCTCTGACGCTCCCAACATAGGGAAAACCATCTCCAGACTTCTGATACCAGGTCTTAGTTATTTTAGCTTTATGGGAACGCTTTCGTATGTTGGTTCTTTCACTCTGTGTTATATTTGTGAGATTCATTCATGTTGCTTCACTTGGTTGTGGTTTGTTCATTCTCGTTATTGTACAGTATTTCATTATATGAAGATTCAATAATTTATGCATTTTACTGTAAGTGGACGTATTGATTATTTCCTGTTTGGGGCTATTACTATTAATACTGCTGTGAACGTGTGTGCATCTGTCTTTGGTGCACCTGTTTGCATTTCCCAGGGAAGCTGTTCTGTCCCAGGATATGTGTATGCTCAGTGTTAGCAGATTCTACCAATTTTCCACAACGGAAGTACAAAGTAGGTTCCCACCAGCAAAGTATGATAATTCCGGGCGCTGAACACTCAGTTTCTTTTACATTGTAGCCATTCTGGTGGGTGTGTCCTGGTATCGCATGGTGATTTTAATTTGTATTTCTCTGGCTTCTAACAAAATTTCCCAGGGGATCCTGTCGTTGCATTTAAACGTGACAATGAAACAGCCATCTGTCCACCCAGGTCTTTCCCTCAAAGACATTGCAGCTTTCTTGGACACCCCCCTCTCATGCTATTAATAGTAGCAAAGTCAAGAGTAAGTAAGTCGTTTCTGTCCACACTTCTTCCGCAACCCCTGACTGGCTTTGTGTTTCCCCAGTAAGAAGAAGAAAAATGTCCCCGAACAATCAGTCAAGACCACGCGGGACCGGGTGCCCACATATCAGTATAACATGAACTTTGAGAAGTTGGGCAAATGCATCATCATAAACAACAAGAACTTCGATAAGGTGACAGGTGGGTGTGTGGCGTGGGCCACCCTTTCCTGGTCCCTTCTGTTTTCTCCAATTTGTATCAGACATTCACGGGAGAAATGCACCTACTGCGACAGACAGCCCCTCCCTCTGAAGGTGGAATTCATATGTCCCCGGCAAAGGGATGCAGGGAAATCGAGAACCGTCAGCCTAAGGTCGCACTTTCTATGTTAGCTGACATGGGACTCGAAGCAACGGGGAGCTGTTTGGCTTTGATCTGCTGTGGGCAGGCTGTCAGCCTCTCCTTTGAATTTGCTTCTCATTTTCATGTAAATCGTGACCTTGGAGGGACGTACTTCACGCCCAGCCTGCAGACACCTCACGTGGTGTTCGGCCAGGGGTTGCTCAGCCGTGGACTCTGGCTTGGTTCCCGCAGGTATGGGCGTCCGAAACGGAACAGACAAAGATGCCGAGGCCCTTTACAAGTGCTTCCGGAGCCTGGGTTTTGACGTGGTCGTCTATAATGACTGCTCCTGTGCCATGATGAAAGATCTGCTTAAACACGGTGAGTGCTTACGGCTCCTCTGGCTTCCTCCCGCCCCCGAGAGGAGCAGGGCCCGGCAGTCTCAGGAGGACGTCTTCGCAGGACAGAGGGATTTCAGCGTGGGCAGCCTTCCTTCCTCCTGGCCGGTCCATTCCTGTCCGGGGTAGGCAGGTCTCTCAGGAGACTTCAGTCTCTCCGTAAAAAGATGAAATCAGCTTAAATTCCGGCAAGAGAAATAGGTTCTGTATATACAGAATGGTCACAATTTGAAAAGGCTAATTCCTGGGAAGTAACAAGTGTGTATTATCCTGTCCGGAAGGAAGCTTAAGTGTAAACTTTTCTCTGCTGGCAGATAGGGAATAATAATCCCCATATACTTCAGAACTACTATTTTTTTATATAACATATTCACAAAATTATTTCATTAATTTTTTGTGAGATTTTTAACACAGCCCCCACAGCATTGGCCAACAGAATATTATCATGCCCATTTTATAAATGTGAGGATGGAGCTTCAGAGAGGATAAAAGACATTCTGAAGGTATAATTAGTAGGGGCAGAATTGGAACCCAAAGTCAGGTCTTCCAATGCCAGGACAAATGCATTTCCTGCTACATCCCACTGTCTAATGGATGCCATGGGGCACTCTGGCACTTAGGGCAAGTGTTTGAAGGTGATATCCTTCTAATGCATTAGACGTGGACCCACAGGCACTAGATAGGAACACAGTTCAAATCACTGCTGCTTTTCTTAGCTATGCAGCTAAAAAAGAAAAGACCACACCCTCTATTTATTTTCTTTCAAACTCAGCATCTTTTCCTAATTTCTTCAAACATGAATCTTACAAGCTGACCTTTTGTACCTTAATAGGTCACAAGATAGAACGCACTAGAAATCAAGAGTTGCAGTTCTGGGTGTGGCCCAAGTTCTAACAGCTGGACGACCCAGGCCAGGCAACTGTATCTTTCTGATTTTTTTGCTTTCCTGAAATGCAGATCATGATACCAGCTCCTTCTGTTTCCTGGGGATGGAGTGAGGAAGTTTGGGAGCATGCTTTGACAAGTGTAACGGCCTATATAGGTATAAGGGCTTGTCCCAATTCTAGTTTCTGTTCTTGTGAATTCCACTCAAGCCCAGAGCATGTCACAATCAGAGAATTCTTATTTATTATCCTATCAAAACAATAAAGCAGTTATTTTTCTTGACTGTATGTGTAATCACTTCCACTGAGGACAAAATTCTCGTTTTCCAACTCTGTCCTAATTCATCCAATCTTAAAATAAGCTAAGAATTCCAGCTTTTATCACCATCACCTTGTACCGCTATTATCAAAACGAATACAAAAATCACCATGCAGACGAATGCAAAGGGGTCTCGGTGATCAGAGTGGGAGAGGCCACACTTGCTATGTTTGGGACCAGTGAGGCAGCAGGGCTTTGCAGTGCCCTGGGCTTGACACCTGGCTCCAAGGCTCCAGCAGGTTGTGTCGCCTCTGGACAAGGTTATGAAATCTCTCCAAGATTCCATTTTTTATCATTGAAATAAAGATAAATGAAGCTTACCTACATTTTGGGTGGGGGGTGGTTCTTATAGGGATTAAAGATAACTTGTGCAAAATACCTACATCAGTGTCTGCACATAGTAGATGCTCAAGAAATTCTAAATCTTATTCTTCCCCCATCACTGATCATAGAGAAGAAGAAAGGATATGCTTGTTAGTTAGTATCACAGAATCTTAACTGAGTTCAAGCTAGGCCAACTGGCTACATGATTGGTGATTCCTCAGTATCCTACATTGACAGCCAATCTTGCATTTTTATTTTCTTTAATTTGGTTTTCTTAATTGTGGTAAAATGCACATAAAATCTACCATCGTTACCCTCTGTATGTAGGTCAGTGGCATTAAGTATATTCACATTGTTGTGTCGTCATCACTACCGCCTGTCTGGAGAATTCTTTTCATCTTCTATAACTGAAACTCTGTGTCTATGAAACACTAACTCCCTATTTCCTCTTCCCCCCAGCCCCTGGCAGCCACCATTCTACTTTCTCTCTGTGAACTTGACTACTCAAGGTACCTCCTAAAAGCGGAATCATACAGTATTTGTCCTTTTGTGATTGGCTTATTTCAATTAGTATAATATTTTATTTTCTTTAACAAATACTTGCATGATGCTTATTATGTGACCTGCTTTACAAATTAACTCATTTCATGGACACTATGATCTCCACCTTACAGACAAGCAAAGCAAGGCACAAAATGGCTAAGTGAGGTGCCCAGCGTCACAGAACTGGCCAACAGCAGGGCCAGGCCCTTCAGCGCCCCAATACTCTGCCTCCTGTGGCGGCTTGAACACCTGTGGCACCGGGGCTCACTTCCTCATGTGGCAGCCCCATTCTGCTTTCAGACTGAGTGAGAATCTAGAATTCTCCCTCCCTCTAACTTCTCCCCTCCCCTCATTCTCTTCCGAGGACAGTGCAGATAAAGTCCAGTCCTTGGAGAGGAGCCTGGTCCCCAGCGCCTCCCCTCCCCTCTCCCCTCTGTCAGTGGCAGCTGCCAGGTCACCTCTGGGCACACTGCGTCTGAAGTCCCACAAGACTTGTGTTTTAACTCTTCAATGTTCGAATTGTTTGCTTGCAGCTTCTGAAGAGGACCATTCAAATTCAGCCTGCTTTGCCTGCATCCTGTTAAGCCATGGAGAAGAAAATCTAATTTATGGAAAAGATGGTGTGACCCCAATAAAGGATTTGACAGCCCATTTTAGAGGAGACAGATGCAAAACCCTTTTAGAAAAACCCAAACTCTTCTTCATTCAGGTAATCACTTTTCAAAAGCAATATAATTGAAAATGGGAAAAGATTACACAGTGACAGGGAAGGAGTCGTTATTACAAATCTATGTGCCGTTTGCACTGGGGTATGCAAACACGGGTTTTGTTTTTCTGTCCGAATGGTTGACATAGGTATTTGCATTGGATCACAAATTATGAAGGTTTAAGACACGGCAGCACCTTTGTTTGCTTAGTGTTCGACACAACATTCATTCATTTATCAGTTCATCACGTTGTCACTGAGCCCCTGGTATGTGCCAGGCACAGTTCTAGGCACTGGGACGCAGCAGTGAACAGCGCACATTTCTGTGCCCAGCGCCATGGAGTGGTCTCTGCTTCAATTGACATTTAGGCTTGCCGGGGGACAGAGCTTGACGACGGCATCCAGGCCGACTCCGGGCCCATCAATGACACGGACGCTAATCCCCGATACAAGATCCCAGTGGAAGCCGACTTTCTCTTCGCTTACTCCACAGTTCCAGGTACCGAGACCATCATCCCCTAACACGCCAGCCCGTTTCAACATTAGAATGCAGACTCGGGCATGTCTTAGTTTCCACTTGCTGCATTAATAAATTACTGTAAACGTGGCGGCTTTTACCCTGCAGTTCTGGAGGTTAGAATTCCGAGTGGGTTGGCAGGGAGGCTCCAGGGAAAAATCCATTTCCTCACCTTTGCCCAGCGTGTTCGAACCTCCTGCATTCCTTGGCTTGTGGCCCTTTCCTCCATCTTCAAATCCAGCAACCTCACATCTCTCTGACCCTTCTCCTCACTTTGGTCTCTTTCTGACCACAGCTGGGAAAGGACGGCTGTGATTAGACAGAGCCCGCCTCGGTTACCGCTCTGTCTCAGTCCTATAACCTTAGCCACATCTGCAAAGTCCTCTTTGTCACCTAAGGTAACATTCACAGGTCCCAAGGTTAGAGCGTAGATATCGCTGGGGACCATTATTCTGCCCACCACAGGGACGTATTCACTTTTTTCTCCGGGAAGGCTGAATTCCCTCATTTATCGTTACAATTATTATTGGTGATTATAAGAACATACATTTTTACAGTGCTTTACAATTTAGAGTGTTTTTCATGTTTTTCTTCTCATGTCATCCTTACAATAATTGTGTAGGTAGTTAGAAAAGGTGTTATTGCTGTTCTGATTTTATGGGTGAAATTGAGCTTGGGTGAGCTTAAGTGATGTGCCAAAGATCAGACAGAGATTTGGGTACACAGCAGAGCTGCGGCTCAGCCCAGGTGTCCTTTACCCTGCAACCTGTACACAGGTACCAGAAAATGCCAGTAATGAGCAAGCCTACTAATTGTTTACCAAGCACTGTGTTTGACTGAGTCTCTTCCATGAAAATCCTTCCTTTGTTTTGGGTAAAACATTGCTAAGTTAGAATTTTCCCTGCTGTTAATAGTAGGTTTGTTGAGCGCTTGGTGCAAACGTATTGGTTATGATAAATAGGTTGGTTGTGTTTGAAAATCCAGCTCTGATGGGATCTACAGATGAGATTTTTGAGAATGATAACTTCTTCACAAGTTTTAAGGATGGTATAAGATAGAAAATAATTTGATCTTCCTGCTCTTGAGAGGGAGCGGGGTCATAGGGGTATGTGTCTGTGTAAACAAACCCAGTGGTAGAGTCACAGGTGCTCCAAGCAAGGTCTGCAGGAACTAAAGGAGGAAGGTGAACTCTTCCAGGGAGGCAGGTGAGAGAGGCTATCCTAAAAATGAGCTGCTGTAACTGAGCCCTAAAAATTCAAACCGGGATAAGAGAAGGGTGGCTTGCCAGACAGAGTGCTGAGGGGTCAAGCAGCCTGATGCATTGGGTAAAACTCAGGCTGGCACAGGGTATGTCAATCTGCTTGGGCTGCTATAGCAATATACTCTAGACTGGGTGGCTCAAACAACAGAGTTAGTTCTCTAAGTTATGCAAGCTGGGAAGTCCAAGATCAAGGTGCTGGCCCATTTGGTTTCTGGCGAGGACTCCCTTCCTGGCTTGAAGTGGTCACGTTGCTGTGTGCTCACATGGCAGGGAGAGAGAGAGCAAGAGTGAATGAGCTCTCTGCTGTCTCTTCTTATAAGGACACCAATCCTATTGGATCACAACCCCACCCTTGTGACCTCATTTAATTATCTCCATAAAGGCTCTGTCTCCAAACACAGTCACATTGTGGGGTGGGGCTTCAACAAGTGAATTTTGGGAGGACACAGTTCAGTCCATAGCACAAGGTGTGACGCGTCATGGCAAGGGTCAAACCTGGACAGGTAGGCAAGGGACTCCGTCGTGGAGGGCTCTGTGTGTTGTGCTAAGCAGCCCGAACTTCACCCTGGTGAGGGGGTGCGAGGGAACTGTTTTAGGTCAGGGAATCATAGGATGAGACTTGTATTTTCGAGTGGTTACCTTGAAGACCCTGTAGAACAGGGCTTAGAGGATATGAGCCTGGAGCGCCCCCACAGGTTATTAAATTGAATGAAATAATATGTGTGACCCCCTCTTCCCCACAAATGAAATGCATTATCATGCCACTAAGGTCAAGCTTTATGCTGGTAGTTTCCAATACCATGAGCTGCAGGAGAGAATTCTAAGTGGACTCAATCACTTGACACACGCAGGTTATTTCTGTTTATTGTACATTGATTCCATAACTATTTGTTAGAGATGATGATGACAACTTAGTTCTCATCAAGCTCGTCATGTAAACCAAACACGACTTTATTTTGTCTCACGCTGTCCTTTTAAACTGGGGCCGTGGGAAGGAGGTGGAATCTTCCCTTGCCCCTGGATGAAAACTCCAGCATGTTCATAGCTTTGTTCCTCGTGCTAAGATACTAGACCATATTGTGGTCACTTTCTAAAGTCACAAACAGTTGCGATACTGTAACCTGAACGTCCAGTCCGAGATAATAACTAAAAACCCCGAACCTGAGATGGGTTTAAATTTCTCCCAGTTCCATATCAGACCTGCTACAGGGCTAAGGTGCTAAGGGGGCCTTCAGCTTTCTCACCTCTTCTCCCACTTGCCAGATTGCTCTTTAGATTCTTTCAGGGTCAAATATGAGAGGGAGGGAGGAAAGGAGGGAGAGGATGGGAGAGGGGGAGACGTGAGTCTCAAGTCATTGATCTCTCATGCTGTGGACCAGATGTTTAAAGCTGGGGGCTTTCGAGTTCCTGTGTTCCCTGCTGCTCTGTCCCTGCTTAGGCATTGTGACTCCTTCTCAGCTCCTGGGCATCCTCCAGGGTACTTGTGCGTTCTCTTTCTGCTGATGTCTCCTTGCGCTTTCAACAGGACTTTTAGGCAGGACCCAGGACAACCCAAGAGCCAGCTTCCTCTCCCCTAGACCATGTGTGGTCCACGAGAAACACATGCCGTGCCCCGACAGTGCCAGCCCTCCCAGGGCTCTACCCCCAAGACAGTTGGGCGTTTAGCTACCTCTTGCCTCTGGATTTCTTTAGCAGGATTCAACTCTAGTTCTGTGTCCCCCAGAAACAAGAACACATCTCAGAATTCTCCGAGGTTCCCTGCAGATTCCTTCTCTAGGTTTAGATTAGAAAGTAGCACTGACCCCAAAAGGGTGGCGAGGAGTTCCAGAGTTACAGAGTGGTCCCCCGACATTTCTTTTGGAAGTCTTCATGTGCAGATTGGTCTCGCACTCACTCACGTATCGGATATGTATCATGCGGGTACATCCATCAAAACCGATGCAGGAGGGTTCCCTGGCAGCATCCACCAACACTGGCCCTTTGTGATGTCGTGTTCTATGCTGGAACACTTTCCAAAGCATTTTTTAGCATCTTCATGCAACCCTCTAAATCAAAGATGTTTACTCTCTGAGCACACCAGCGTAAACACCAGCATAATTCTCATTGGTGACTTGTGTGCAGAGTAGAGTGAAATAATTTCCGAAAAGTAGGTGCGAAAGCCCCAACACTGAAAGCTTGTTGTCCTAGGTGAGTGGAGCAGCTAGCAGAATCAGCTGATTGATCTTCTCCTTTCTCTCCTGTTGAAGGCTATTACTCATGGAGGAGCCCAGGAAGAGGCTCCTGGTTTGTGCAGGCCCTCTGTTCCGTCCTGGAGGAGCATGGGAAAGACCTGGAGATTATGCAGATCCTCACCAGGGTGAACAACAGGGTGGCCAGGGACTTCGAGTCCCAGTCTGATGACCCACGCTTCCATGAGAAGAAGCAGATCCCATGCGTGGTCTCCATGCTCACCAAAGAACTCTACTTCTGTTAGTAACCATGCCAGGGTGCATCCTAGCTCAGAACTATGGATCATTCATCGATGAATCAAGATTCTTTTTTAATGCTCTTGAAATATCTGGAAATTCTACAGGATTTTAATTTCAGGAAAATTTATTGATTCAACAGGGAGGAAACTTTCTGGTGCTGTTGTATGTTCTCTGAATTTTCAGAGACTTTTTTTTTTACAATGTTATTCATTTGATGACTTCGTAATTTTCTCTTAAGACTAATTTTCTCTTTGTATTTCTTTCACCTTGTTATTGCCCTTAGTACGTGCAACAAAAGTGACCTCTGGAGAAGGCTCTGGGCTTTGTCCACTGTGACTGGTGGTGACACTGGTAAAGTCAGAGTCATATTTGCACTCAGCAAAGAGAACCCCCGTGTTTGACATAGAAGAGGCAATATTGGCCTGTATTGTAGAAAGTGGGTATTGCGTGTGACTTGAGTGATTTTTCACTGGCTTAGGGCAGATTCTCATGCATAAATTCCCACACATGTTAAGAGGAGAAAAAAACTTAACGATTCTAATATGTATCAGTCAGGATCAAGTCCGGAAAACAGAAACCATTTTAGGTGTTTCTGTTCCCTCAATAGAGGGAATTTTTATTTTATGTTATTTTTGTAGAGACACGTCTCACTTTGTTGCCCAGGCTGATCTCAAACTCCTGGCTTCAAGCAGTCCTCCTGCCTTGACCGCCCAAACTGCTGGGATTACAGGTGAGAGCCACCGTGGCCGGCCAGTAGAGAGGATTTCATACAGGAAATTGACTTACGTAGATGATAAAAGAGAAGCCAAATAGCAAGAATCTGTTACCACACCTAAGGCTCTGAGGATAATGGGAAGAGGCATGGTATCCTAAGTCTAGAAGCTGGATCATCAGAGGATCTGGAACCATGGTGAGGGCTGCCTGGTGGGAGCTGGGACCACCAAGGGATTGTGGAAAATGGAGCCGTGGCAATGACAAAGCCACTGCCTGAGATGGAGGCAAGGCCAGGGCTGAGTCAGATACAGAGAAATATCCTGGCCTCGCCTCTCCTGCCCTCGAGTCTTCTTATCATTCCAGCCCTACCGAGAAACCACCTGGCCGGGGCCCTGGGAAGAGTGATTTGCTTGGTATAGAGCAGAGCAAGGGCCAGTGAGGTGGGGGAGGCAAAAGAAATGGATGTAAGCTTGGCCCACAACGTGAATGTCACTGATCACTTTCTGTGATGTTCAGCAATGTACCCATTCAATCATCTATTCATTGGGTTGTCAGAGAATCTAGGTATGTGCAAAATAATCTGTTTTAGCTTTAAAGTGTATCTGGAACTTTGTAGATTATTCCAAACTTTATTCTGAATAAATTTTTATTACCTCTAATGCTGCAAGTGGGAAAGAGTTTACAGCAAAGATTTTTGGCACTTTGTTTTCAAGGTGGTGTTATCTTTGGAATTCTTGATAAAGTACCATTTTTTCTGCCTAATAACTGGTTAACAAAATGTTCGTATTTATTGATTAAAATGTGGTTGCTTAATTCCTAACTAGCCTGGTTTGCTTTCCTTTTAAAGTTACTTCTGGTGATGGGGAAATAAGAAAACAGGATAAGAATGGTCCTACTGACTTTCCGTCACACAAAATATAATACATAATGTTTTTAAGCTGGTACACTCATAAATTAATCCCTTGGGAAACCCAGACATCTCACAGAAAGGGTTAATCAACTTAGAAAAACATTTGTGATGGGCTGCCGCTTATTAATTTGGCAACAAAATCAGATGGTGTAAAAGTATCTTCTTTCAAATTAGAAAACTCAATTAGGGACAGTTATTAGACTTGTCCCTGGTTTCCTGCCATCTGAAATATTCCAGATGTTCAGAATTTAAGTGGAGATCATGAATCAAGGATCAACAAGCATCTACCGTACTATTCCCAGAATTCACAGGCCGTTCTGTGGAAAATAGGCTATCCTATTAAAGGTCGCTATCATAGAAATAAACGTGCCTAACTGCATTGCAATTTGAAGTAAAAACCATAGCACTCTACTTACTTGCCTTGCAAGCTTCATTAATTGGAAGAAATGATCCCAAGTGTCAGGGTTAATTTTTTCCTTAATTCTCTGAGAAGTTATAGGTTACAAATAACGAATATTATCTTATATTCCTTAGATCGAGATATAAAATTGCTGTTAAGAAAGAGTCTTTGTCCTTGAATAGTTTCGTGGGCACTTGTTTGTCAAGATCAGAAATCCTATTTCACGTTGGTGGGTATTCAGTCACACCTCCATTCTTAAACTTTCCAGTCTTTTGATATTCCGAAATTCTGATGACAAATGACCTAAAGGAGCACTCAGTCTGGTAAATATACATTCCCAGATGTTTCCCCTTGCAGGAGTATCAGTCCCGGCGCTGCCTCTGTGCTGTGAGGAACACGGCGCAGTCTGTGGTGTCCTCACTGGCATAATGGGCTCAAATCTGGGTTTCCGTTTTCTGTTTTGTTTTCCTTCTTTTCCTCAAGATGCCACTACGACACTAGGCTATTTAAAGTTTTAGCGGTTAATACATTCACAGACAGCTTTAGGCTCTGCCCTAAGCTTTTTCTCCGAGCACATTTCCATAAACCCTCATAAGTCCATTATGTTTATGAATTGCTCAAAATAGGTCTCAAAGTGCTGAGTTCATTGTAGTCACGTGATGTAAAACCTGAAGGAAACCAAAGCCCATCTGTGAGAAGGAAAATGATGTCCCCTGAAAGGTCATAGACTCCGGTTGACACATCTTTTGTGTTGTCCCCAATCTTGCAGCGCATCACTTGAAAGCTTGTTACCAGCTCCTCTGGTGACCGAGGATTGTCTTTTGACTTCCAGGGAGTATACCCTTTCCTCTAGCTTTTCATCTTTCAGTCCCTTGCCCAGAAAACATCTGGCCAGGTGAGAAGCTGTGCTGGTCACCTGTTTACAGCAGCAATTCATCAACAACAAATAGCAGTAGCCCAGGTATTACTTACTTCTGAACCAATGTGATCCTTCAGAGTTCTTCAAAGATATGCAGATCGAAAGGCTTTTCTGCACTACTTGCCTTGTGAATGTTTTGGTGTCTTGCAACATGGGGTGAGTGCATGAGTGAATCCACGGACTGGCAGCCTCAGCACCCCCTGGGAGCTGGTCAGAAGTGCAGACCCTCAGGGCCCATCCTGACCTCCTCAATGCGAATCTGCATTTTCACCAGATTCCTAGGTGATGCGTGTGCACATTACAGCTCAAGAAGCTCTATTTTGAGGGCAAGGACCACGTGTTTATATGTTTTTGTCTTCCTTGTGCACTGAACATGGAACTGATGGCATAGCAAAAAAAATTGTAAAAGAACATCTGTGTCTTGGAGCTTTCATGAAAGAGATGTTTTCAAGGACCTCTTAACCTTAAGCAAAACCCTCTTTTGAAATTCGAGGATACCCTTAAGGTACATGGTATACTTCTAACTTTCTATGCCCATCTTATTGCCAAAAGCTCTGCGCTTGTCACCAAGGCCACATCGGAAGAACAAATGGTTTGAGGAGAAGGAAAGAGAAGTTTATTACTTTGCCAGCAAAGGAGGAAAATGGTAGACTTTCTCATCTCAAAATCCAAATTCTTGAGCATAAGCAGAAATACAGAGCTTTTAAAGGGAGGGCCCTCAGTTCTAGGCTATTGTTAATGATTCTAATAGGTTCCATCTCTGCCTAAGACAAAGCCTGTGACCTCTGCCCACCTGGGCCAACCCGGGAGGCTGGCCCAAGCCGGGAATGGCTGAGCTATCTCCTGCAACACATTCTCCCTGCCTGAGGAGGCAGGGATGCAGGGGAGGCCACAGTTCCCAAAAAAGAGTGGGGGAGGTTTTAAAGAGGCAGAAAGTATTTTTTGCCTTTTTTCAGGCCATTCCCTCTGTTACACATTCCCCACTCTCAATTTTATGCTTCCATATCTGCAGGAGGAGGAGCGACTACTCTGTTACGGTCTCCAGTTGGAATAAGCCTCCGCTGAGTGATATCATAGGATTGTTTATGTGTTCTCAAAGCATCTGCGAATATGAATTGCAGCCGTTAAAATGTCCTCATAAACAGAATGGGATTAAGGGAGCCATTCCTTGCATATTTTCATTGGGTAGAACTGTTCTCCATTGAAGCCTTGGAGGGTGTCTCATCCCACCTGTCCTTGGAGCCCTGTGGACACTTGGAGAATTATTATCTCTCCTCGGCAGTGTGCATAGACCTCAGTGCTTTGTTTAGGATCAGATGGCAAATAATTCTTTTTGATTTATAAATCATTAACACAAACACACTCAAAGCACATATTTGGAAAGCCCCAGTCACCACCATAGTATCCATGTGGACATGGAAACTCCATTAGTTTGTAGATTCATGCACAAACAGCCTTCTAAAAGTACGTGACCAACATTTGAAATCACCGAAGTCAAATACAATGAGTTGGCTTTGGTGTGAGTTTTGATTTATGTGGCATTATAAATATTTATGGCACTACAATTTTCCAGCAAATTTGTTTTAAACATTTAAAGCTAAACTATGTCAAAGGATTTAAATTTGGAAGACATGGGGTTATGGCTGCAGATATTCAAAGCTGAGCGTTTCTTGAGCTTTGACGGTCTGACCTAAGCAAATAGCATGAAATTCAGGAAGAAATTGGGAGAGGGAAGTCTAAAGGCAAGATAGGTTTGGCCCATTTTGCTAGTTCCAGCTTCAGTTGTTTAAGGCAGATCTCAATCAGCACAGGATCAAACTTTTTAGCAGAGGTGCTTTTAACCATTCATGTTTAAAAATTAGGCTCTGAGTCCAATTCGAGTTCTAATGCCAGCTCTATCTTTGACCATTTAGTACTCATGTAACCATAGGCAATCCTTTAGTTTTCTCATCTACATGTGAGGATAGTAATGTTGTAAAAATTAAACGAGATAATGTCTGTGAAGTGCCTAGTGTAATGCCTGGCACAAAGTGATCAATAAGTAGTAAATGTCAAAGGTGGTGATGGTGATGATGATGATAATGACATGAGCCTCATGGAGAGGCAAAATGGAAGATGCTCCACTGGACTCTCCACTTGCTCTTTCTGCCTCAAGGATTGTTCCCTGATCATACATCCACTCGTCTATGCTTTTGTAGGGGTGAGGGGGAACTTGTCCTTTCCCCTGAAAGTTCACTGGAAGATCAACTCACAATGAAGGCAGATTAATAAGAGAAAGGCTTATTTAACAATACCATGTGCATGGTGAGAAATCACAGAGTGATCACCCAATATCCCAATGAAGTTCAGATATTTTTATACCTGTCTTTTTGGAGGGGAGGGGAAATGAGGAGTACAGGTAATTCTGTTTAGGAGTGACAGATGGATAGGGAGGACAAATGGATGAGGGTGACAGATTGACTTGTAAATGATTCTCTTTGCAAATTAAATTAACCTGAGAGACAAGTGTTGTGTTTGAAATAATCTGGGCCAGGTCTGCTTGCATTTTTGATCTTCTTTCCTGCAATATATAACAGGGAGAGGAATTGCCCTCTTTGATCTTTTGATCAGGTGGTCAGTTTATGCAGATAGAGGGAAAGCCCCTTCCAGTGCTTTTTGATCTTGCATGGCCTTTAATTCAAAATATTCTTTGTACCAAGGAGTCATATTTTGGGGTGAAATTTCCTGAGCTCCTTCACTTTCAACTGAGGTCTCCCAGAAGTGCATGTATTATGCCAAAGATTAATTTATTCAGCAAACATCGAAAGAATTGTTCTAACGCCAAATGTTGTATAGGAATGGGGCTAAAAAAAATGACCAAGACATGAGGCTCACCCCAGCGGAGGTGAACAAACCCCTCCAGTAAAATAGAGACTGTAACGGAGTTGTGCGTACATTACTCTGGGACACAGATGAGCAATGTCTTTCTCCCTGGGGATTCAGAGAGGGGTTCCCAGAGGAAATATCATCCATCCTCCCAACAAGGCAGTGGAGAGGAAACTAAAGTTATCAGGTAGAAGATGGAGTTTCTTTACTCTAGTGATTCTCAATCTTTAGGGTGCCTGAGAATTCCTGAGAGACCTGTTTATGAAGAACATTCCTATACTACACCTCATCCACATTGCAATTCAGTAGTTCTGGGGTGGAGACCAGGAGTCTGCATGTCTAACCAATCTGCCTGGAGGTTCTGACGTAGGTGGTGGTCCTCAGACACCATGCTTTATACTGATACCAAAAGGCTCTCTTGCAGATCTGCATGACTGGCAGCAAAGCCTGAATGAAACTGCTGGAAAAGACCACCAAGGGGCCAGTAATGCATTGGCTGTTGGCATCTGGCTTGTACCCTATCCCCACATGGAAAGGCCAGATCTGAGCTCAGAACTGGATCATTCTTCCAGAGGCGGCACAGGAGCTTCAAGCCCAGGGCAGGTTTGTGAGGAAGGCTGGGAAGTGGCAGGGAGGGGCAGACCAGCAGACAGCTTTTCGAGACCAGGTCCAGGTGCACTGGCTTCTCCAGCTGGTGTCAGCAGGCGCATCTCTTTCCTCCTCCTCTCCGCCGACTCACTTGGGCCATCATTTCTAGACAAGATGGGCCACTCATGGTCCTCTCCTCCCAAAATGCTCCCTTCATTTTTAGGTTGACATTATTTCTAAAATGGACTATTCTCTATAACACCTTTTGCAATTAATAGTAACTAGATTAATATTAAGTAGGGAAGAGAACAAATAATACTCAAGTGAATGTTTTTGTGTGTGTTTTTTTTTAATGTTACGATCTAGGACTAAGTCTTAAAAGCTTGGGAAAATCAGCTTTTGCAAATTATTTTTTCTGAAGCTCTCAGCTGTCTTAAGTGCTGACAGTTTTTAAGCACTGAGATGAAAGAAACAAATTCTTTTTCTTTTGTGTAGCTAATTACAATTTTGCTTGGCATTTTGTAGCCTGCTTTCCTCTTGAGACATTTGCCAGCATACATTAATTGCACAAATATTTACGGAGCACTAAAGCACAGAAGGATCTTATACCAAAAAAGATATGGAACACTTCGAAAAAGCCTCTTTGACACATATTTGTGGCTGGTTACCCAGAATCAGCATAAACTATTTGCCCCTTAGCCTAAGCAAATGTGTTTAAAAAACATTGTCCCTGGGTTGATTTAGTGTTTACTTTGCTGGCAATGGCTGCCGAAGTCTTTCTTCAAGAGCCCTGTGGTGACACTTCTTTTTTTTTTCAGGGTTAAAAATAAGGTTTCCAAGCATATGTATGCATCTTATGGACAGCTATATTGTCAACACTTTTTATCTCCCAAGCCACCCACGTGGAATGGAAAAGGTTTATCCAATGATTATTCCAAACCCCAGAAGATTCAGAAAGCCAAATTGAACAAGCTGCAAAACATGAATAGCAAAGCCACAGGGCTCTCAGTACCCTCATCTTGTTCCCCTAGCGTGCTAGCTAAGAGAAAAAGGCCCTGGTGTCAGCCCCAGGTTCAAATCCCAACTTCGGCACTTTTAAGTTGTATGACGTTGAACCTCTCCAGACCTCTGTTTTTCCATCTTAAAATAGAAATAGTCCTATGTAGTTACCTAGGAAGGGATACCTACCTCCCAGGGTCTTGTGAAGAGTAAACGAAATAATGAGCACAAAGCACTTAGCACGTGCCTGGCACACAGAAATACTCAGTAAATGTCAGGTTGTGTTTTGTAAACCAGCCTGACCTTATAAATAGTTTAGGCCACAGAAAGGAGATTGGGATAGAAAAAGAAGGAGGCACGAATGGATTCTAATACACAGAAGAGGCTCTTTCTGTGGATAATGGCTACCTATGCAGAGGAAAGGGAGACTATCAGCCAAGAGCTGAGGTTGTCAAGCTGCTGGGAGATCCCAGGAAGGCAAGACGACACAAGCCACTAGCCTGGGCTCCCGAAGGGGGTGAAGGAGGATGGGCACTGAGTGTACAGTTGCCAGATGAAATACAAGATGCCCAGTTAAACTGGCAATTTGTATAAAACAATTTTTAATCTATTTCCCAAATATTGCACAGAACATACTTATATTAAAAAATTATTTGTTGTTTACCTGAAATTCCAGTTTAACTGGGCGTCTTGTTTTGGTGAGGCTAATTTTCATGTTGAGGGGAGGGACTGTTAGTTTTGGTAAATCCAGAAGCCCTAGCCGTAACTCTGCCCACTGACGCTCTGAATCCATTGCCTTGTCTTAGTCCCGAGAGCCCACCTCGCAGGGATGTTGGGAAGAGCCAGAGAAGTAACATGTAGAAAAAAGGCTTAGCAAACTCCAAGGAGCTCTAAAATCAAGTGAGGAGACGTTTCCTCTGGTGGGTGTTATGAAAACTGAGTCATCGAGCAAAAGGCAAGTCTTTGTGAATTTAAGGAGACGTATGGAAAATTTCAAGGAGTCTGGGGAGTTGATTCATGGGAGGGATTCTGAAGACCCCATGAGAGCAGCTAGAGGTGAGGGTTCTCAACCATGCTGACCCCATGGATCACCTGGAGAACCTTTCCATCTCAATGCCCAGGCAGCACCCAGACCAGCTAAGTCAGGATCTCCGAGGCTGGGACCGAGCAATCACTGTTGCTGGACCTCCCCAGTTTGTAGCCAAGCTTATAACCAGTGGTAGAATAGTTGGGAAAGGGTGAGTTGGACCGTTTAGAAACTTTGAAGCCTAAGGAAGGTTCAAAGGGGTAGCTACACGCTTTAGAGAACTGATTGTAAGAAGGAGAAGAGGGAAGAAAACAAAGAAAAAAAGGGAGAAGGGAATTTGTAAAAATAGATCTAGTCAATCAGCTTTTTGTTAAGAAGTTTATTTTTAAAATAACATAAGTACTAAGGGCAAGAGAGCGCGGCCATTTTAAAAACCAGGAGATTTGGGTATGAGCTAAAAATAGTAGCTTAGGTAATAATACCAGGTAAGAACTATAATTAATCAACCAGCACCTGACAGCCACATACCCAATGGGAACAATGGTCCCTCTCATTTGAGAGCACAAAAAGACCCATCTGTGATTGAAAAGGGCTGTGTTGGAGGATTTGCACTTTCAATGGAATCACAGTTGGTTCACAATTTCTCTTCTGACTTGACAGCACTTGTGGGAGCTGAAGACCGATTTCTCTTTCAGGCATAAAGATGTAAGAGGTGTGGGTGGTTATGTAAAAATGCACTAATGCAAGTCCTGAGTAAGCCACAGCTACATGGGAAATCACTCCTTGTCCTTAACTACCCATGACACCTAAAAGAAAATAACCTTATGTATATATATTCAATCAAAAAATATTTATTGAACTATGTGCCAAGCACTGTTCTTGGCACTTGGGATAGCGTAGGTAACAAAACATCTCAGTCCTCATAGGATTTATATTTTAGTGGGGAAGGTAGTTAATATAATTTCATATAGCGAGAAGTGTTATAAAGAAAGATAAAGTAGGCCGGGCGCGGTGGCTCACGCCTGTAATCCTAGCTCTCTGGGAGGCCGAGGCGGGCAGATTGTTTGAGCTCAGGAGTTCTAGACCAGCCTGAGCAAGAGCGAGACCCCATCTCTACTAAAAATAGAACGAAATTAATTGGACAACTGAAAATACATAGAAAAAAAAATTAGCCGGGCATGGTGGCGCATGCCTGTAGTCCCAGCTACTCGGGAGGCTGAGGCAGGAGGATCGCTTGAGCCCAGGAGTTGAGGTTGCTGTGAGCTAGGATGACGCCACAGCACTCTAGCCCGGGCAACACAGTGAGATTCTGTCTCAAAAAAAAAAAAAAGAAAGATAAAGTAGGATAGGTAAGGAGCTCCGAGACTGGGGTGGGAGAAAGGCAGGCTGAGTTAGGTAGAATGGCTGGAAAGGGCTTCTCTGAGGAGACTGTATCCGAGCAGAAGCCTGAGTGGCGTGAGGGAGTGGGCTGTGAGGACACGTGCAAGAGGAGGGTTCTAGGCAGCAAGTGCAAAGGCCCTGAGGCAGCTACCACCTGGACCAGCTTGAGAAACATCAAGAAAGCCAGTGCTGCAGAGAAGGGTTCTGGAAACAAGGGTAAAAGGCAGGCAGGGCTGGACCATGCAGGGCTTTCAGTCATTCCAGCGACACAGGAAACCACTGGAGAGATTTGAGCAGGGGAGTGATAGGACCCAACGTACTACTGTAAAAGATACTCCCAAGAATGGAGTAATGAGAGAAGGAGTGGGAGCAGGGAGCCCAGGTGGGCGGCAGTTGTGGTCGTGACCTAGGTGGGACCTAGGTGGCAGGTGGGAGTGGACCTAAATGGGGTTGGGGTGGGGGTGGGGGTAGAGTCAGAGAAGTCCTCAGATTTGGGCTTTACCTTTTTAAAAAACCACTTTATGGAGGTATGATTGACATGTCAAAAGCTGTATATACCGTACACATATTTAATGTACACAATCCCATGAGTTTCTGGATAAGTGTACCCCTATGAAACCATTACCACCATCAAGATTTGGGCTTTATCTTGAAGGTCCAGCCAGCAGGATTTGCTGGCAGGTCTGAAGTGGGAATGGGAGAAAAGGCTAGAAATCCAGGATGACCCCTAAGTTTATAGCCTAAGCCGGTGGATGAAATGGTGCTGTTTCCTAAGACTGGGAACAGCTCTGGTGGGAGGGATACGAACAGTGAAAATTAAGATTTCTGTTTCACGTAAGTGGTTTAAGATATCCGCTAGATCTCTGTAGTGGGCTCTTCCATCCACCCAATATCCACTCTCCCTGGATTAGTGTCCAGTTGCTGCTGTAACAAATTCCCACAAATTTAGTGGCTTAAAACAACACAAATTTATTCTCTGAGTTGTGGAGGTCACAGGTTTAAAGTCAAGGCATCGGCCGGACTGGTGCCTCTGTAGGCTCTAGACAAGAATACATTTCCTTCCCTTTTCCAGCTTCTAAGGGTTGCCCCCATTCCTTGATCCATGGCTCCTTCCTCCGTCTTCAGAGCCATCAGAGAAGCATCTTCTCTCTCCTCTGACTGCCCACCTCCCCCTCATAAGGACCCTTGTGATCACATCAGACCCACCTGGGTAAGCTGCATCCTCTTTCCATCCTAAGATCTCTAACTTCACAGTTGCAGAGTCCCTTTTGCCGCGTAAGGTAACTGAGTTCCGAACAGCAGTGTGTCCACCTAAAAAGTACATTCACAGACCTATTTTCAGGGAAAGGTGACAAGAGCACCTTGCCGGAGGAGAGAGTAGCAAGTGCTGCTGGTGGCCGGGCATATTCCCTCATGCCGATCGTGCCAGCGGCTGGCCTGCTCTCCCCTGCCAGCACCTACGTGTTCTTGCCTCAGGGGTTCCTCAGGTCTTCTGAGCCCACTTTGCGACACACACGGCAGGCTGGAAGTGCCAATAAATCAACGTTCCCTGACGATTGGCAGGAGTCGGTCTATAAATATCCCAGCTTCCCTCCCTGCTGGATGGAATAACCGTGAAGCAGGTGTTTTACACCAGCGCCCAGGATTTCCCCGTGGGATTCCGCTCCTGTTACCCTCAGTGGTGACTCACCTGATATGAAGCCTTTTATCAGCTGGCCTCCCTTCTTGGTGGTAAAACAAGAGAAGTGATATCCATACTGCCTCTCCAGCAAGGTTTTCACACGAGCAGGAGAGGCTGTGCCAATGTAATGATGAACTGCAGCATCAGTTAAGGTGGTGTTATTATGAGACTATTAGGCCTGATAGGTACCTGGAGGTCATCTGGCCAGGATGACCTCTCAAGAGAGGGGTCCACCACCTCAAGAGAGAGAAAGGGGACAGACCTGTGGTGTCCGATGAGTTGAAGCAGAATAAAAACATAAACTCCGTGCCCTGATTCTTGGTCTGCTGGGGTTTAACTCTATCATGATGTTTATTTCCAGATCCTCTCTTAGATGGTTTTGAGCCTCCCAAGACGTCTGTTTCCTCACATGAAACATGGAAAGAATGACCTGACCCCTACACTGTGATGACACAAAGCACTTTGGAGAATCTTCAAACTCTGCTGGGAGCCCAGCCTCATGCACGAGCTCAGTAGTAAATTACAGACGCAAGGTCCTTCATTTATTGGACAAACACGTATAAAGGGCTTCCTACATGCCAGGCACTGTTCTGAGTTCTTTACAAATACCAGCTCATTTAATCCTTATAGCTATCAAGTAGGTACTATCATTCTCATTTTAAAGAGGCGTAGAGAGGAGAGTAGAGAAACTGAGGTGTAGAGAGGTTAAGTGACTTCTCCAAGGTCACAGAGCATGGCAATGAACCCAGGGAGTCTGGCTCCATGCTAGCGAACACTATGCTATATTGAGTGCCTTCCTTTTTATATCCTTTCTGTGTTTTCAAACTCCCTCCCCTCATCCTCACGCTGGGCCAATTTCCTCATGTTCCAGTCAGAGCAGTTCTCCCTCAGGATGCTTTCCATTGCACAAAACAAACAACTTGACGCAAACCGACCAACAGTCAAGAGAATTTCAGTTTCCCATAACTGCAAAGTCCACAGGAAGGATGGAATTCTATCTAGCACAGTTTGGTCCAAAGTTTGCCAAGTCATCAAGACTGCTGCTCTGGCTCTGTGACTTTCCCTGTGTCACCTTCATTCCAAGGCTGGCTTCCCTCCTGGAAGCAAAGTGCTCTCCCGCCCACACGCTGCCCTGCCCGGAGGAAGAGAGGGAGCCTTTCACCCAGCTTCCCAGGCACAGTCCCGAAGTTCCCTCTGCCTCTGAACGGTGGCTGTGGCCAACGTTGGGGTCAAGAGTGTGTCCGTTAAGAGTCATGTGGGTCCCTGGGGCATTTAGGGAGGGGGCGGGAGGTGGGTGGTAAATGAAACTGTCACCCGTGCCAGCCTGTAAAGGCTGCTGAGATGCCACCTCATCTGCGAGACCTCCCTCGCTCTCCTCCTCCTCCCCCTCTG
Organism: Propithecus coquereli; assembly: GCF_000956105.1. Lineage (NCBI taxonomy): Eukaryota > Metazoa > Chordata > Mammalia > Primates > Indriidae > Propithecus > Propithecus coquereli. The sequence goes on along the minus strand of NW_012154618.1, from coordinate 2,661,284 downwards.
CGGGAGCAGCTCTTCCCTCTGAAGGCCCATGGCCCTCAGTCTGCATTGCTGTGATGGCACTTGCCACTCAATATTCCTCACGTCACCCTCCTTCCGGATGGTCGCCGGCTGGCCCTCCAGAGCCCTCTCCGTGCTCCTCCACTCTTCCCTGCCCTGAGGGTGCTCGACACAGGGAGCTTCCTCTGGTCCACCCACTCCGACAGCCCCACTGAACAGCAGATCTTGCAGACGCCACGCTGACCTCCATCCTGCCAGATCCGGTGGTCAGTTCTCAGTGCTCACCGCATTCATCCTCTTGGCAGCGTTTGACAAGGCCGACTCCTCCCTCCTCCCAAAATACTTGCTCTACCGCCAGACACCACATCCTCCTGCTTTCCCGCCCACTCCTCTGACTGCTCCTTTTTAGTCTCCTCTGCTGGCTTCTCCCCATTCTACCCCATCCCAGCCACCCCTGCTCTCCCCATGCTGGGCCATGGTTTGGACAGTGGCCACGTACCCTTCCCGCAGCCACTGCCTCTGTGGTGTGGGCCTCTCCTGTGGCTCCAGTCCTCATCGGAATCTGGTAACACCTCTCCCACCTCTCATCCCAGCATGTCTAGAGGCATAAAGGCTTCCCCCTGTCGCTAAACTGTGGGTACGTCACCATCCCTCAAAGGCTCCCTTGCCCCACCCCACACCTCTGTAGACAGTCCCTTCAATCAATAACCCTCTTCCATAAATCCTTTGAGCACGCTGTTTCCTGCTAGGACCCTGACCGACACACCGATTATTGCTGTACAGATTTATCTGCCATATAAACTTAAAAGGTTACTAAGAGCAAGGCCTGTGTTTAATTCTTTTTTTTAACTGTTCAACAGTGCCTGTTACATAAGTGATATGAATAGGTGCTGAAATAAAATATTTTTCATGAACTGCCTTCAACTTAAACAGGAGGTGAAAGGGATGAAAACATTTTAAAAAAGATATACACCTCCCGGGACAAAAAGACAGAAGAATAAAACACGATGTTAAATGGGATGTGTAGTCTGATTTTATGGGCTTCGCCCGATTCCTCAAATTCACGATTCGTAGAAAACCCATATAGAACATGCCCTTTTTTCTCTGGGTCCCAGAAATGAAAGATGGTTACTTCTGCTATGATAGTAGTTGAAGTACAAGTAAATTGGGCTGCTCTGAGATCCAGAGCAGCAGGGGAACACCATCATTGAGCAACAGGGGATCCAGGAAATGGAGGTGCCCATAGTTGCCCCACACCCTACAGATGTGATGGGCATGTGGGAAAGAGGCTACTATATGGGGTTCCCAGTTTGGGGGGTCTCCCTCCTATTCCACTTTTCCCTCCCCTTCCCAGGTTGGCACTATTAAGATTCAGGGAAACAAGGGGAAAAGAAGGGAAGAGAAAGGAGGAAGTCCTCATCGTCCCTCCCCTGGCCCTGGCGGTGGTCTTGTTGGCTGTCTCCCAGTCCTAAATCTGTGGGCCATCCTCTCCCACCTGTACACATTCCTGAATCTCCAGGAACTGGACCCAAGTGTTCTTTTGAAATGAGGAGAAATCTGACTTCAATCTTCTGTGGATCTAAGGGTCCTCCTTTGGCATCTGTGTCCACTTTTACTTTTACAAATGAATCCAAGTACAAAAATGGACACTGTGATGTATGTGGATTGGGGCAGGTGGGTGGAAATGGTTATCTTTATTCTGTTTCTCATGTTTCAAACAACTTTAGGAAACTTCAAAAGGATTTTGTTCCATACACTGGACATCCATGTAGATGACCAAACACCTTCCAGGGGAGAGGAACCTGCAGCATTGGGGTTCCCCACATGTGGCCTTCTGAATCCTTGAGTGCGGCCTTTTGACTAAATCCCAATTTTACAAAACAAATCCTTTTAATAAAGGGATTTGTGCCGTGAAGTTTGGATTCAGTCGAGGGGCCATACTTGGCCTCTAAATTCCTTGACCTCCTCGTGGCCTATGACCTTCATCTACACTATACAGCTCGGCCACCTGTTCTCTGCACTTTCAAGATCACTCGGTCAAATTTGTTCTCTCCAAGCACCACCTCATGGCCCTCCAGCCAGCTTGTACCATCTGTCTTTGATGGTACCTGCCACCAGGACTTCTCCCCAGGTACCCCCTCCTGTCTCCTTCATCTCTTTATCTCTTTTATTTCCCCCTTTTCTCTTCCCTCCTTATGCCCTTCTGATTCCACATTTCAGCATTTTGAGCACTCTTTCTGAGTCCTAAACTCCTTTGCTCCTTTGTCCTTCTGTGGCATCTCCCCAGCAAAAATGCTAGTCTGGAATGGACCCCAGCCCCTCGCTCCCCCACGTCTGCTCCTAAACAACTGAAGGCCACTAGAGAAAATCCCCCATCAGGCAGAGATGAATCTTGCCAAATTGATGGTCACCAACCTCAATACACCTTCAGTGCTTCCAACATTGGGAAATACTTGCAAAGCGAGGAAATAGTATCTAAGGAAGGAACTCTGGGGATTGTGAAATGTAAGGATCACATGTAGGTAGAGAAGCAAGCAAACGAGAGAAAGGAAATAGACCAGTGCAGAAGAGAACAGGATGAGAAAAGTGACTTAGAAGCAAAGGGAAGAGAGAATTTCAACAAGGCTTGGCTAACTGCCGTTGCCTCTTCTGAGCAAAGTTCTTTGTGTCAAGCCACTCCCTGGGTCGCCAGGCAGCCAACGGAGGGGCACTGCTATGGTCAGTGGTTATTCTTGTGCAAAGTCCAGCCGGGCTCATCTCCTTTTGCAGGGGGCTGAGGGAGTGGCAGCTTCAGCTATAAAAAGGACACTGGGCACAGCAGACATGTTGAAAGAATGAAGAAGAGTCAGGAATCTTGAGGTCTTGGAAAAGCTGAAGTGAGGGAAATAGAAAGTGTGTAAGCAAAGGAGGCTGTAGTTGGAAAGTGAGATACCAGAGTTATCAAAGTTATCAAAGGTCACAAAAAGATAGGTAATTCCAAGGTCCAGAGTGTGGCCATGGAAGTGGAGTATTAGAGGAGTATTAGAGTATTAGAGTTCTCTCAGGGTCTCCCTGGCCAAATCATGAGCTCTCAGAAGACACTCTTCTTTTCATTTATCTATTTATCCATCATATAACACCTGGCATATAGTAGGCACACAATAAATAAATAATGAGTGGGGTAGGCATTTAAGGAGGGATACACCAGTTAGCAGAAACAGAGATACTATTAATCCTAATAGAGCATAAAGACTTGTAGAGGAAGAAACAGATATTAATCAAATAATCAGACAAATGAATATAAAATTATAAATGGCAAAATGTGTTCTGAAGTTAGCACTGCCCCAGGACTAGGTGTCATAAGAGAATCTGGCCTTTTCCAGGGGAGAGAAGGAATCACTGAGAATTGGTTTGAATGAGTACTGAAGGATGAGTAGTGGTTAGCCAGAGGAAGAGATGGGAGGCGAGTGGGCCAGAGAGAGGGAACGGCACGTACAGAGGTCAAGGTGCCCAGGATACAGAGACCAGCACTGAGAGTGCTGAGAGATGATGTTGGAGAAGGAGGCAGTGGCCAGATAAGGATGTCTGCAACAGCCATTCTCCTCCTCCTTGGCTAGCAGAACCCCAGTTTGTTCAGATGGTAAGAAAAATAATCATGATTTGTCCAAGCCAATGAAATCTCATTTCCTTTTGGACAACCTCATTTCCATGAGGTGACATATGACCAACCCAATCAGATGTAACGGAAAGTCTTCTTCAGGCCTTTTAGGAAAAATTTTCCTCCTCGAACTGGAAGGTCCATAAAGCATATGCTCATTTTTCCCCAACCCTTCCTTGCCATTGGAGATGCTGTGTTGTGAAAACCTGAGGCTTACAGCAGCCAACTTACCACCATATGGAAAAGGCCAAGAAAATCAGAGACATAAACTCAGTGTTCTGACATCACAGCCATCAAACTGCCTCTGGAACTGCTTTACTTCAGACATCTTGCATGATGGATGATAAATAAATTACAAGCCACTGTTGTTGAGTGTCTCTTTTTCACTTGCAGCCCAAAGCAATCCTAAATAGCAATTTCCAAATTCAGTCATGGAATCATATAAAATGCTTTATATTATCAATTCCTTTCTCTTTACAAACAAAATGATTCAGACCAACAGCAAATAAATGATAGAAAATAGATTTTTGTCTGGTATGATTTGAACACAATCTAAAATGTACCTTTGTTATTAATTTTTTTCTGTGTGCAGCTTTCTCCTCACTTTCTTTGCCTGAATTCTTTGTTCCAGAGAAGAGGGACAGTAAGGATGCTTTGATGTGATGTGATTAGTGTCACTCGTTTACTGGTGTCATTGACAAGGACATATTTACTATCCACGTGGACAGTGAGCACGCAGCCTGCAGCGAGACCACCTGCACATCGATAAGTCATTGGCTCTGATTCAAGGGCGCATCATAATCAGAGATGAACGAGTACGTAGAGCTCTTTGAAGAAGGGATAGAAATGGGATTATGAGCCCAAGAGGTCTGGCAACCTGCGCAATGTCACAGTCGGTCAGTAGAAGAACAGGTCGGGAGCCCAGGCCAACTGATCACAGCCCGGGACTCACACAGCGTAGGATATGAAAGAGCAAACGCAGGCTTCAGAGTTAGGACAGACCAGACTTTGATTTCTGTAAGTCACATACTAGCTACATGATCTTTAGCAAGTTATTTAATCTCTCTAAATTTCAACTTCTTCCTTTTAAAATTGGGGATAAAATAAATAAATTTAGGAATAATAATAATATTTATACTGCAAGATTGTCAGGATTAAAGGAGATATTCTATGTAAAATAAAAATTCCCCATAAATATTAGGCATTGCCATGTGATATAAACCATTCCGTGTGTTTCAGTTAAGGGACAGCAGAACTCAAGAGCACTTTTGGGATGGAGAAGCACAATTAGCAAAGTCATGGAATAACTCATCTGATCATTCAAATGAACAGGTGACTGCTTATTGCAACAGGTATTTGATTGATACCTTGTTTACATGTCTTTGGAGACAATTTTAGAAAACTGTGCTCGCATGTTATAGGTATGTTTATGTTTCACAAGTTTGGTATTTGGCTTCCGTGCCAATTTTTGTTTGAAGTTTTTATTTTATAGGTTGCCTCTGTAGTATGATCAGCTTTCCTAGGCACCTGTGGGATATATTAGGTTTTGTAATACTCTTGGGAAAATAAGACACAAAAGCCTGGAACAGGGTGGGATGGATGGGTGGGTGGGTGAATAGATAGATGGACGGAGAAACAGGCTGCTGACGGAGAGTCCATCTGTCTAACTATGTTATGGGTATCCTTTCCAAAGGAACACAAGTCTTAAAGTAGTGTTTTTCTCTTCCTCTTTTTAGTTAGGTCTCTGTATTAAAACTATGCGCTGTCTGTAGTTTTGTAGTTCCCAAGTAAGTAGAAATTGGCATAAGATTTTTATAAACTACTTAAAGCTACAACTAATATCTGGTTAAAGACCAAATGTAAAGATCCGAAAGACTATTTCCAGAATAGTCAAAAGCTGGCCTAAAGAAACATCCAGGAAGTACATTATAAGAAACTTTTTCCTAAATCAAGCAAAACCAGTCCTGTGCAGGACACGAAGACTAAATGAATTAATATCTGCATGCCTGAAGTCCAGCTAGGTTTGCTAAATAAAGGAACCAATAATACCTGTACCCTTCACAGGGTACCAAAGAGAAAAAAAGAAATAACATTTGTTGAATGCTAACCGTGGATCAAACACTGTGCTGGATGCTTTTTGTATGTGAAATCTTACTTAATTTTTATAAAGATCCTATGAAGCTAGTAATATTCATCTCAGTTTGCCGATGAGGAAGCAGACTCAGAGAACTTAAGTAACTTGCCGAGACCACACAATGAATACGTGGCAGAGCTGACTTTAGCCCAGCTGCCCTAATGAGGATAATAAAGATTAAAATTTTGTACTTTCAGTTCTAAAGGTAATATAAGAAGATAACATCCACTAGCACTCCTTCCTCTCCCCTAACAATTTGTGATGTAAATGAAAACATACCTAAGACCCTTCGGTGGCCAGACACCACTCGGCAGGTGTAAGACTGGTCATTCGCTCAGCCTGCTTATTTTTAAGAGTCGTTGGGTGGCTGTGCAGGAGAGCATGTCCAGCACCACCCTGTTGATGACAACACCTCTTGTTATGGATGAATGAGCAGCTCTTCCTGGAAACCATTGGCATACGCAAGTGTGTTGGAGAAGCCAAGCTTTTGTTTCCTCATCTGGTACAAAGGAATCCTTCCATAGGTAAGGTATGGGTGGCTGGGAAGCAAAGGCATTTTTTCAATGGTAGTCACTGCAGGAAGTCAAGAGTAGGTTGGTGTCGTTCTCAATAAGAGTTATTGTGACTATGGTCCAAAGTCTGGCAGGAATTATTTATTTATTTATTTATTTGCTTTCAGTTTTTGATGCTAAGACAGCTGGAACGCCAAGGGCAGTTTTGTGCCAAGCCACAAGAATGAAAGCCCAGGACTTCCCCTTAGGCACCAGCTTCCATTTCAATTTGGGGAAAGAGTAAAATCTGCTGAAGGGTAGGAGTTTGAGAACTTCCTGCTGGTTCAGATTTCAAACAGAGCTCGTGCTTACTTGTCACCCTAGCACCAGAACTCAGAGCGAGCACGGGTGAGTTCAGGAGACCCGGGGACAGGGCACTTTCCTGAGCTCTGGACCAGCGACCTCCTGGCTTCCAGTAAGTACTTCTTGGTGTGATTGGTTTTTGTTCTCAAGGCTGTGGTGATCTAGAAGATTTTTTTTTAAATTAATTTTTTTCTTATTTTAAAATATTAATTAAAGGGGGTACAAGTATTTTTGTTACATAAGTACCTTATATAATGCTTAAGTCAGGGCTTTTGGTGTGTGGGTCACCAAAATAGTGTTCATTGTACAATAGGTAAATTTTTATCCCATACCTCCCTCGCACCTTCTCGCTTTTTTGGTTTCTCATGTCCTTTAATTGCTTTGTGCCTGTGTGTACCCATCGTTTAGCTCCCACTTATTAGTGAAAACATATGGTGTTTGTTTTTCCATTCCTGAGATACTTCACTTAAGATAATGGTCTCCAGTTCCATTCAAGTTGCTGCAAATGACATTATTTCATTCCTTTTTATGGCTGAGTAGTACTCCATGGTATATGTATATCACATTTTCTTTATCAACTCATGAATTGATGGGCACTTAGGTTGATTCCACATCTTCACAATTTTGAATTGTGCTGTGATAAACATTCAAGTGCAGGTGTATTTCTGATAAAATGACTTTATTCCTTTGGATAGATACCCAGCAGTGGATTGTTGGATTGAATGGTAGGTCTACATGTATTTCTTTAAGGAATCTCCATACTGTTTTCCATAGAGGTTGTACTAGTTTGCAGTCCTACTGATAGTATATAAGCATTCCTTTCTCTCTGCACTAGCATCTATTGTATTTTAACTTTTCAATAGTGGCCATTCTAATAGGGGTAAGATGGTAACTCATTGTGGTTTTGTGTCTCTCTGATGATTAGTGATGTTGAGCATTTTTTCTTATGTTTACTGGCCATTTGTCTATCTTCTTTGGAAAAACTTCTATT
>NW_012154618.1:2616484-2652606 GCF_000956105.1 Propithecus coquereli | reverse complement strand
TCAATTTGCATAACAAATTACCTGAGTCTGGGGTAAATGGCTGGTGGCTTATCTCTGATTAGCAGACTTCCTTATCTTAAAACATTCTAAGCCTTTAGGCAAGGTTCATTTCTTTAACCAATTACAAATCAAAGAGTCTTTAAATCCACCTATAATCTGTAAGCCCTTGCTTTGAGATGTCCCATCTTTTCAGGCCAAACCAATGTATGCCTTCCACGTGTTGATTTATGACTTTATGTGTAATTCCTGTCTCCCTGAAATGTATAAAGCCAAACTGTAACCCAACCACAGAGAGTCCACTTGCTCAAGTCTTCTTGGGTATGGCTCCAGGCCATGGTCCTCAAATTTGGTTCAGAGTAAACCTCTTTAAATTATTTTACAGAGTTTGGCTTCTTTCCCATTTACAGGCTATACTACAGTCAGAGGGAAATAGGACCACTTGGTATATCACACTCATCAAATCCCAAATAATGTTAAAATGAACAGGTTAGGCAATGACTGTGGGGAGATTCTCCTTAATAAGATCAAAGAGCTAAACTGGAAAGGTTTTGTTTGTTTGTTTGTTTGTTTTGTGTAGGGGCAATGAAAAGAAACGCAAACAGATCTATGAAAAGATTTAATTCTTTCTTAGAGAGGAGGAAGAGCAAAGTGGTTAAGACCAACTCTCAAGTTAGAATTCTGGCTCTGCCTTTTTTTAATTATGTGATCAAAGGCAAGTTACTTAATCTTGCTAATAACTATTTAATTTTCTGTAAATGGCTATTGTATCATTTTAAAAATAGTATAAGCTTTATAGTATTGTTATGAGGATCTGATGAGATTTCATATTGTAACAGAGGGAATTATCTGAACAAAACAGCAAAAATATTTTTTCTCTTTAAAACATCCTCTATTCCTTTTTGAGAACTAAAATCTGCATCCCTGACTGAGGCCAGTGGTTGGGAGGGGCAAGGTAAGTCTTTTGTTATTCGTACAACAGGAGATGGCTCAGCCTGGACCTGGTGGAGGGAGATCCTAGGTGGAGGTCATGGCATTGTCTTCAGCCATGGGATGGGTTGGGACAATTAGAATCATCAGCTGTAGTTGAACAGTAATTGCCTGAAGCTGAGAACTCACTCTTTAAAAGCTCGGTATTTCTGCTTATTATTAGGACATTGGCATTTTTCAGACAGGAATCTCCATCCTTCTCATTTGCCGGCAAAGTAATAAACTTCTCTTTCCTTCTCCTCAAACAGCTTGTTCCCATTTTTATGATGTGTCCTTGAGGACAAGTGCCCAGCTCTCAGTAACAATGTATCTAGGAGGTCCTTATATGTGTGTGTATGTATATATGAATTGTATACATATTAAGTAGAAATGCCTGGAATGTATTAGGTACTCAGTGAACACTAGCCATTATGAAACAAGCATAGAACATCTAAGCTGGAAAGGACCTAACAACTTTCACTTACCAAGCTCTTATTATACACTGAGTGCTCATCAACAGATTACCTCAAGTGTTGTTCACAGCAATCTTCAGAGCATGGTAATATTCTCAACTCCATTTTACAGATGAGAAATGGAGGCACAGAGAGGTACTGCAATGTGCCCAAGGTCACATCTCTCATAATGGTGGGGAAATTTAATCCCAGACCCCAGAGTTAATACTGTAAGCCACCACACCCCACTGCCTTATCTGTCATCTCGTTTTATCATGGGTGGGGAGAAGAGGGAGGCATGGTCCCGACACATGACTCGGGAGCCCTTCACAAGCCCTGGAAGGCCAGAGATGTCCTCCAAGGTGGACGTTGCCATCCGCCATGCACAGGGAAGATGAATGTGGTTGGGAGTGTCTGTGAACACCGATGTAGTGCTGCGGGGGGCTCTGCCAGGGGACCTCAGTGTGAGTCACTTCAGTCTTCTCTACAGATGCAGTTTTTCATTTGTAAAACGGACAGTTCTGAGACACAAAAGAAATAATATATGCAAATTCGATTTGTAAACTGTACTAAAGGCTTTAAAAATAATTAAATATTTTATCCAGAAAAAAATATTTTGGGGCTTTTGGACAAAGAACAGCCCAAAATAGCTTGCTGTAAACACGCGGCTTTAAAATATGTCACCCACAGCTAATTTCTCAGGCACAGTGCTCTGATCTGATCTTTGAGTGCTGTTACTCACGAGACTCAGTGTTGCGGGGGAGAAGAGGTAGAGTCCCATAGCAGGGGTGGAGGGAAAGGTCATGGGCTGGAAACCACTTGTTCCCAATTCTTCTTCAGGCAATAAAATCCTTGAAATTGGAAAGAACCTCATGAATTTGATACAAAATCTCAGGGGTAATGTTTTCTTATATTGTCCATGCTTTTTGGGGAGTGGGTAAGGTTTGGAGGAGGTTAGATTTCTCTTCCTCGGGCAGAATTGCTCTTCCAGGAAACAAAGGCCTTTGGCCTCAATAGCTTGGCATCTTTCCCAGGCATTACAGCCCCTTGAACGCATCTGAGTGTGCCAACTATACTGGGTAAGGGCTAAAGGCACCAGTTCTTCAACATATGCCTTAGGATGCCCCAGAAAAGTCATGATTTCCTCAAATAATCACTACTGTTATTATACAGTGTACCTCAAGAGAGAAAACCTCTCCCTAGACAGAGTAGGTATGATTTCAGGGTCCAGAAAAGCACCCCACTAGTCTTCAAAGAGCCCCCATATACTCTGACAAACCTCCAAAAGTATACTTTGAGAACCTGAGGTCTTTTCCTAATCGTGAGACTTTCGTATCTGTTAAAAAAATTCTCTCTATATGTGTGTATATATATAATATTAAAGAGTCACTGTGAGCCATCTATACCTTAGGAGGAATGAGTGAGTTTATGCTGAAGACCAGGACATGACACCATGTCAGTTGGATAGTAAAGGGCCTCTGGAGCTAACCTGGCTCCTCCCTTGCAAGGGCCTTCTACTTTGCGAGTCTTACTAATTTAAGGTATAAGTTAGTTACCAACACATTCCTGGTTTCAAAGATTTCCCCGGCCTGCAGCCCTTTCCCTCTGGCGGTTCCCTTCTCTTAGATCCTGTGTTGGTCATGGGATCACCAGCAGCTGTCCAGGCGAGCACTTGGCCTCTCACATTCAGTTTCTCTGTGTCACCTTCAGCCCCTGGGGTTGGGCAGCCGTGAGGAGGGCCCACACAGGTGGCTGAGGCAGCTGAAGAACAGGGGTGGCCTGGTGCTGGCTCCTAAGTTTCCCTCTGGAGTAAGTGAGCTCCTGGCATGGAAAAGGACGTGGGCTTCCTCTCAGCCGGCAGCTGTTTGCTCCATGGCATTCTGCCCTCTGCCCTGTTCTTACCTCTCCTCCTTGGTGCTGCTGTCCCCCAGGGCTCTCTTGTCAGAGCCACTTACGAAGCAGGCGCAGGAAGTCCAAGGAAGACAGCTCCTTCAGTCATCTTTACAACAAACACCTCCACAGAACCACCCACTGCATGAGCACAGCTGCTTGGATTTGTCCTCGTTACCGTGGCCACCTTCAGCCTCGGGGCCAGGGAGGGAAATACTGAAGAAAGAATGGAAAGGGGGAGACTCATAAGCCTTCTCATCAACATTGGTGCTCGGGGATTCAGTGGCTAATCAATGAAGTGTACACACGGTTGTCTGGGGACTGACTGACACTTAACCCTTCTTTTTGACAGGTGAGAACGGACAGCCAGCATGGAACCCAAACCTTGGAAGAGTCCAGGTACCCAACAGGCATTATCTCAGAAGGAGAAATATTTTTATGGAAAATAACCAACAATTTCCTTCAAGCTAACCAGGATACAGAATTGGTCTTAGTAGGAATAATGGGTGGCATTCTGTGACAATGATTCTTGGTTTGAGAATGTAACAGGAACTGTTGCATTCAGTTAATTATTGTGTAAGAGTTTACCTGTCTAGAAAGCTAGCATTTTCTGATTTTTATGGGCCACAAATTTTATCTTTTGCTTGAAGATGGTGCTAATAGCAAAAACTATGACCCAGCAAGGACTGGGGAATAGTTCCTTAATTTTACATGTAGCTCCCACTTAAAGAAACTGCCTAAATTGTTAACAGCGTTTATTATAAGGTACCTGAAAGTATATTATTCAAATGTTCTTGCTCATATTCACATAGCTCATTGTAGGTGAGTGGTTAGAAGAGCAGAATTTAGGATAATGTCACTTATCAGTTAAATTATCCAATTCAACTAAAAAATATTTACATAGCACCCATTACTAGTAAGTCTCTGTGCTTTATATTGCAGGGATATGCAGATTAATTAATAAGAGTCATTGTCTGCAAGGAGTCTATAATCTTGTTGGGAAGTTAAGCAAGTAGCTGTATTGGGAAGTTAGCATCAGCACATATAATTAGGCTATGACAGGAATCATGAAATAAATACAAAATGCTATGGAGTTTGAAGAAGAAAAAGCATGTAAGTATTAATAATTATTGGAATCCAGAGAAGTTTTATGGAGAAGGCATTTGAGCTAGATCCTATAAGATGAGTAGGGATTTAAAAGAGATTGTAACCAGGTGTGATGGCTCACACCTATAATCCCAGCACTTTGAGAGGTCGAGAAAATTCCCTTCTGTTCCTAGTTTGTCAAGAGTTTTTATCAGGAAGAATAATCCTGGCCTCAGAATGAGTTGGAATTGAGGTTTTTTTATGATTCCACTTTATCTCTGTTGTTGGCTTATTAGTTATAACTTTCTGTTTTGTTATTTTAGTGATTGCTTTAAGATTTAAACACATCTTTAACATAGTCTAACCTCAAGTGGTATTATACCAAGTCACATATAATACAAGAGCTTTATAAAAACGTATTTCCATTTTTTCCTCCTGGCCTTTATGGTACCATCAGAATGCGTTTTACTTGTACATATGTTATGGTCTGCATAATAAATGTTATTATTTTTGTTTAAACAATCAATTGACTTTTTAATGTTTTAAATAATAAGAAAAAAATTTCATATGTCACCTTGTAGTCACCATTTCAGTGTTCTTCATTCCTTTGCATAAATTCAGATTTGCATCTGATGTCATTTCGCTTGTGTTTGAAAGATTTCCTTTAACATTTCTTACAACGTAAGCCTCCTAGTGATAAATTCTTTCAGTTTTTATGTGTCTAAAAAGTCTTGAAATTGCCTTCATTTTTAAAATACATTTTGCTTAATATAAAATTTTGAATGATGGTATTTTTTTCACTACTTTAAATATATTGCTCTGCTTTTTCTTGTTTGCATTGTTTCTGATGAGAAATCAGTATATTTGTTCCTTGTCCTTGTTCTGTACACATCATGTCTTTCTTTTCCTCTGGCTGCTTTTAAGATTTTTTTCTTTACCATTGGTTTTAGCAATTTGATTATGATGAGCCTTGGTGTACTTTCCTTTGTTTATCCTGTCATGGGGTTCACTGAGCTGCTTAGATCTCTGGGTTTATAGTTTAAGTTTGTAAAATTTTTAGCATTATTTCTTTGGATATTTTTTCTGTCTCCCTCCCTCACTCCAAGGATTCCTCTTACTTGTGTATCAGGCCACTTGAAATTGTCCAAGTGTACTGGTGCTCTTTTTATGTTTTTGAATTCTTTTTTCACTCTTGTTTATTTTGATAGTCCCTACTGCTGTGCCTTCAAGATCACTAATCTTTTCTCTGGCAATATTTAATCTGCCTTTACTCTCATTCCCATGAGTGCTTTTTTTCCCCCTGAGACACTGTAGTTTTCATCTCTAAAATTTCACTGAGTCTTTTTTATATCTTCTATGTCTCTACCTTACTTCGTGAAAATACAGTGATAATAACTGTTTTAATAACTTTTAAAATGATCTTCTTTGCGAATGCTAACATCTGGGTCAGTTCTAGGCCTGTTTTAATTGGTTCATTAGTCTCTTCATTACAGGTCATATTTTTCTGTCTCTCTGCATGCCTGGTAATCTTTGGTTGCCAGACACTGCAAATTTTACCTTGACAGGTCCTGGATATTTTTGTATTCCTATAAATCTTGAGCTTTGTCCTGGAATGTAATTAAGTTTCTTGGAAACAACCTTGTTTTTGTGTTTGTTTGTTTGTTTAAGGCAAGCATGAAACCAAATTTACTGAGGAAGGACAAGTTTATAGAGCGAGAGTGAGAAACATTGGCCACAGAGAATAAACGGACTCCTTGATGTAATGAGAGGGCCAACCTTGTTCTTTTAAGTCTTGCTTTTGTGATTTGTTAGGTGGATCTGGAGCAGTCCTCAGTCAAGGGCTAATTATCCCTCACAACTGAGGCAAGACCTTCCTGAGTACTCTGTGCAATGCTCTGTAAATTATGAGGTTTTCCAGTCTTGTGCGATGAAACAGGCACTATTTATGGCCCTCTAATCTTTTATAATAGTTCTTTCTCTGGCTTCAGGTAGTTTCAGCACACACGTGTGTTGGGGGTTGGGTTTTTGGTTTTGGTTTTTTTGGGCTTGGTTTTGTTTTCACATTCAGGCTGTAGGTTTAGTTTGTCCTTAATTTTGGAAAAGGCAGCCTTTACTTAAAAATGTAAAGCTTCTTTATTAAGTGAAAACAGAGTCAGGATTTGGTATTAAATAACACAGCTGTTGGAACTATTAGAATAGTACGTAGTAATTCTGGTGAGGCAGCTGTCCTTCCCTTCCCTTCCTCCCCAACTTCTGCAGCAACCCCGCCTGCCCCCCGTTTGCAGAATAGCCTTTTGCCACTTCATTTTCAATAGCAGTTGGTTTTGCTGTTTGTTAAGCCAAAGGGCAATGCAGAATTATCATGCTTCTACAATGAAAATGGAGACAAACCTTCGCTCACACGCACAGAGCCAACGCCAGGCTTCAGAAACAGCCAGCCAGCGTGGGCTGAATTCAGGTGTCCTAAATGTTGTCTGAATGCAGGCCTTGCGCTGTGGGTGAATAAGAATCATATGCTTGGTCCTTTGTTTTCTTGGGTTATTATGAGTGTTCTTTCCAATAACTGAATAATTCGAAGACCTTTTCAGAGATAAACAGTGTTTTCCAATTAAAGCAATTCTTTTCAGAAATTAATGGAGAACAAACTGGGTCCCGTTCACTCTCTTTTATTAGGCAAACAATTTACATTTTATTATGAAAATGAAGTCTGCAAACAAGATTACTTTATTAAATCACCACCTCCTCAGCTTTTCTTCTCTGCGGTAAGTATTCACTATGACTTAATAAGCCTCCCACCAGCCTCATGAGCATTTTTAAAACATCTTTCTTTTCCTCTGAGACTTAACTGAGATGTAGAACCTTTTTATTTTTCAGACCTCTTGGAAAAAGCGGTTTTTCATCCTGTCAAAGAATGGGAAAGAGGCCTTTAGTCTTTCCTACTACAAAGACCATCATCGCAGAGGTTCCATTGAAATTGATCGGTGTGTATCCAAGCAGGAAAATTTTTATAACAACAAATACTATAAAGTCAAATACTAACAAGTTGCATGCAGATTGAAACTTAAATCATTGACCAAAGCAACCAAGGGTTTCGAACTTATTATTTGTGACTGAATAGGAGCTAAAATAGTAAACACTTTGAGCAAAAGATAAATATTTTACAGTATATGTTATAGTTGATAAGTCTTTAAGAAGCATTCAGTGAAGGTCTTTGATTCATGTAATTGTGGACAAGATGAAGCAGATGAAATTATCATTTTATAAAGGCAAAATGCATTTTAAAAATATTTAGATCAGCTTTTTTGGTCTCTCTTTAAAAAATTATGTACAAAAAATTGAAAAAGATAATAATTTGTGGCACCAGGAATCCAAACAGAATAGGAACTTTTGAATTAAATTTCAGGATAAACAAAGTATTTCCAATTAATGATAGACCAGATCCAAAATACAAACTTGTTTTCTAAAATTATTGGATAATCTTCAAGACATGTATCAAGCAGAGCTGAAGTTTTATTCAATTTGAATCCCAGTACAAAATATTAGTCCGTTTTTCTTTCTATTTCTGTATTTTCATTGGTTTAATACTCTGTGTCTATATCCAACAGAAATTCCAGTGTAGAAGTCGGCATAAGAAGCCAGGAGAAGTTGCAATCTGTACAGAAGATGTTTAAATGCCACCCTGATGAGGTGATGTCCATCAGAACCACTAACAGAGAATACTTCCTCATTGGCCATGACAGGTGAGAGTAGTAAGATAGCACAGAGCATCTACTGTGTGCAACCCAAAAGCAACCCAGAGACCAAAACATTCTAAATCAATAAACAACAAACATGCTCCAAACAGAGACCCATGCCACAACCTTGAACGCCATCTGGTCAGTCTTCATTACTTGTTAAAATACCTTGAAAAGTTACTGTACTAGTTTCCTAGGGCTGCCATAACAAAGTACCACAAGCTAACTGGGTGGCTTAGAACAACAGAAATTTATTGTCTCACTATACTGGAGTCTGGGAGTCTGAAATCAGGGTGTTGGTAGGGCTACACTCCCTCTGAAGGTACTAGGAAAGGATCTGTTCCAGGCAGATCTGCTCTCTCTTAACTATTAGTAGTTCCCTTGGCTCATGGCCACATAACTCTAGGCTTCACAAGGTGTTCTCGGTGTGTGTATGTCTCCATGTTCAAATCTCCCCTTTTTATAAGGACACCTGTCATATTGGATTAAGAGCCCGTCTTACTCCAGTATGACCTCATCTTGACTAATCACATCTGCAACAAGCCTATTTCCAAATGAGGTCATGTTCTGAGGTATTAGGGGTTGTAATTGGAACATATGAATTGGGGGGGGAGCAAAATTCAGTGCATAACAGTCACCATCACCCCAGACACATTCCATGTAAAAGAACCCAATACACCAATATCTATACAAGCTACATATATTAGGGAGAGACTATGCTCACCCCTAATGGAGTCTTCAGTTTTCAAGAGAGGCTCCTGGCACTAGCAGAGGTGCCTAGTGGATTTTTCATCAATAAGTATCTGCTTGAGTGAAAGGCAAAGTTGGTTTTGGCGGGTGGGGGAATGGCAGCAAATGCTAAAGCCAGAGTATGAAGAACCGTGGTCTGTTTCAGATTGACCTAAAGCTTTCTTTTATATTGTCATGCGAGTCAACAGAAAAGAAGATGTGATTTATACAAAATCATTCAAGCACATTCTTCATAAACACATGCATTCCTTAAGGGGAGACACACCTGGACAGTTACACAAAAATGGCGCTGCCATGTTAGGGGGCTCGCTTAAGAACACAAAAGAAATCAGCGTCAAAGCCAAAAGCCCCAAACCCTGTGATTACTACTGTTATTTCCTACTTTACTTCTCACTTCTCTGAGCTTTCCCCACAAAGGTGGCATGAGAGATAATTTTAGTGTGCAAATGTGGAGGTGGGCCATTTAAACTACTTAAGAAAAATCCTATTTCCCTGATACCTGCTCTCACTGCCTGCCCTAACCTTAATAAAAGAATCCTTCTCTGGTTCAAAAGGAGTGCAGGTGCTATTGTTGCCACACGCTGGCTGAAAGTTTATTCCTATCAACAGGGAGAAGATTAAAGACTGGGTCTCCTTCATGTCATCATTTTGCCGGGGCATAAAAGCAGCACATCAGAATACAGAGGTGACTCCATATCACTAATAAAATAACAGGGCACCTGAGCACAACCCTCTTTCAACAGGAAACAATGGTAGCTTTTTTTTTTCTCCTTAGCAACTGGCATTAATACAAGGAACAAATAAGTGAGAACATGTACGTACTTGTTATTTTTGTATGATTAACAATAGGAAAAAAATTATTTTTGCATTTTGCAAGAGAGCTAAAATGCAGACACTTCAGATTTTCTTTCTTGTGATGGGGGGAGGAAAAGTTAACTGTAGCATTTTTAAATAGTAGCTAGAACTACAGTACTTTCAATCATTGTTATTCAAGGTTCATAACAAGCTTCCTTTCAAATGACTAAGTCTAGGGTGGTTTCTATAAAAATGTTTTTTGTCTTGCTTGCATTTTTAATATAATGTCTCTTTCGTGTAAGTGCTAATAGCTTTAAGTTTTAAATTTATTTTACAAGGGCCTCTGCTCATTTTTTAAGTCCTTTCTTAGGGCAGACATTTATAGATGGAATTTTGGTCTCTAGGTTTTTGGGGATGTTTTTGTTTTTGTTTTTTGACCTGTTTTCTAGGCCGTTCTATGCTTACAGCAAAAGCAAAAGCCAGGGAGGAGAAAGCAAAGCATGTCTGCAAGTGGACTCAAATGATTAAGCAAAGGGAACAGGGCATAAGGGAGATACAGTCGAGAAGATAGGTTGAGGAAAACTTGGGTCATCTCTGAAGGCCAGGCTGAGCATCCTCGAGGGTCTGGGAACAGGAGGAGAGACAAGGTCAGCTCTAGTTTTAGTGAGATAACACCGGCCATCTGGCGGCACGAGTATTAGACAGCCATGGGGAGGGACTGGAGGCAGGGAGCCTGGTGGAGAGGCTGCTGCTTCATTCCAAATGAAAGATTAGCTGTGCCCTGATTACACCATTCTTTTCTTATAAGCAGGAGAAACTCTCATTGGGTGATAAAAGGCCCTCTTCAGACCCTCTCCTTGGTCCTTCCAGCCCATCAGAGGACTCCAGCTTGCCAAGAAACAGTCTCCCAGACATGGTAATTGTACTTACCTCTTTCCCTCTCAGAATAGCACACTTTGGAGTCAGCTAATGCTTCAAAATCTCACCAAGTAGCAGTTGAATTGGACCATGCCCACCTTCCTCAAAGCCTAATGCACCATAAGAACGATTCTTAGCCCTGACAGTTACTCTATGTGTAGTTTGGTTTCCATACCATAGATGAGCCTCACTGCTTGGCCTGGATACCTCTCAATGTATTCATTCATTTCAGATGCTCTTGACATGCGTCTGGGGATGCGAGGTTAAGATCCCTTGGCTAAACCAAAGCCTGGCTGGCCGCTTTTTCCTTCTTTCTACACATAGCACACAAATCCCTCTGTAAAGAGATTCCCCAAACACAACTTGATTTCCTGCCATAATGTCTGTACTGCACAGGCAAAAGCAGAGTTTCTTATCAATTTCCTTCATTTACCCTGATCAGTATTCTTCCTCATTATAGCTGTATAGCACTTCATCTTCATTTCCAATGAAATCCACTTGAGGAAGTAAAATATAAAATATCTGCCTCTTGAAAATGACTTGTAATTTTACCCTCAGCTTGGATGTGCAATGTTTCTGACTTTGGATTTTAGTAATAAACTGGCTGAGTGGTTTTGTTCTCCTGCATGGATACTATTAATATTTCTTCCCTTAGAGACTTAGCCACTGGCTTCCCCCTGTCTGTGGGTACCAAGCCGATCTAATGAGGCATAGCCTCTTATTTTATCTAGTTGGTAGCTCTCCAACTATTTTAAAAGCTTTTTGTAACATATCAAATTCACCAGGCCAAACACCTCATCCTGGTTATTTATTTAATGAGTAGAAACAGTGGCATAAAACAGAGTTAGGAAGGCCAATCCTTTTCAGTAAGTGCCTCTTGCTTTTCACTCACAATACCCCCTTCCCCCAAGACATAACATTATTGGTCATTTTGCTTTTTCACACTATGTATTCAGATCCAGTGATGTTTCAACCAGCTCCAGTGAAGAGTGCCATTTGCCTTATTGGGAGTTGTTATTGTTTAAATTAAGTAGAGAACCTTTCTTCACCCTCCACTCAGATGATCTGGCTTCATGGGCCTGGAGCTATAAAAATGGATACAACTTAAATACACCTGGTTGTTTTTTTTTAATCACATTCTTTCAAGGATTTCCTAGAGAATATTGAGTCTTTTCCAAACCCCCTGCTCGAAGGCATTGTTCTTGGAAGAATTAAATTGTACTTGTAACAATTTTCCTACCATACAAAGCAGTACTTTGTGGTAGAGCATTGTGTGTCTACTGGGAAGGGAAGGCAATAATTAGTTGAACCTAGATCACCTTGAAACCTGTAATTCACCCTATCACATGATCAACATGACCAAATTACATTGCTATGGAAACAATAGAATTATGAGAGCAGAACACAAAAGAGAAATATTGAGCAGGAAGAGGAAAGGTACAGTGCCTAAACTCTGAGTTAATTACCTCCTCTGATGGCATTGGATGATAATCAGAAAACAATGGGGTAAGTACTCCATGGCAGAGCTTAGGGACTTAGAATGCCACCCCTGGGAGAAAACCACTTGTTCTAAGTTACAGCTCCAGATGGTAGAGGGAAAAAAAGCCTGAATGATGTGCTTATATTTTTATATCATCAGTGGTGACCCAGACTCCAGAGGCAAGTTCAAGTTGTGGGCTTCTGGACGTAACCTTGGAAGATCTTCTGGTCTTTTCAACCCAACTAATCTATTATGGCTTCTCCAGAAAGCATATGATTTAATTCCATCTCTTGCAAAGAAAAAAAAAGAATTAATTCCTTTTTTCTCTCTTTTATTCAGCATTTTGTGAAAAAAAGTTCTCCAGGATTCAGACCAGCTCATCTACCACATGATTTCTTGCTGAAGACCACTGAAGATACAGAAAAAGAGAGTCATTACCTTAGTCCTCGAAGTGTTGTTTTAGAGGTAACCCCTTCTGTCTGCTCATCATGCATTTCTACAAATATTTCCTGCACCCCTGCCATGCACTATTCACGAGGCACTAGGTGGGGTCTGTGGGAACACAGGTAAATCAGGTGATGTGCTCATGGTGCTGACACTTGAGTAGGAGCTGACTATAATACAAGATGGAAAGAGCTCCACACTGAGGACAGATGTTTGTTAAATGTCCAGGGGTGCACGAGGGGGAGGAGCTGACTTCCAGACAAAAGGTCAGGGATGGTTGCTCAGAGGAGATGCATTTGACCTTACTTGATTGGTAAAATGTGGATGTGGGGGATTGACTTGGGGAGTCTTTCTGTATTCTTGGCAGAAAGAATAAAATGAGAAAAGGTCCCTGGGTGATAAGTTGGGTGGTGTGTATCGGTCTATTGATCCGTTGGAAGCCCTTCCTGACCGCCTTCTGAGCGCTGGCACTGGACTGTATTAGGCGCGGTACCTACAATGATGAATCTGACGTCGCGCCTGCCCTCAGAGATCACAGTCCTATCAGTTACTGCGTGACAGTGTGACATAAGAGGCATGGTTAAAGGGCTCAGGAAGCACTAGAAAAGGATAGGTTTTCTCTCTCTACCAGAGGCAGGGAAGGCTTCAGACGTGAAATGGCAATTGATATGTGTATGGTGACTAGTTCAGTTAGGCTGCAACCTAGAGTGCGTGAATGGAACAGTGGGAAATAAAACAAAAAAGAGTCAGAACATGACGGGTCTTGAATGCCAAGCTGACTTCATTCTGTAGGTAGCATAGGGGCAGTGATGGCTTCAGAGTTGGGAGGTGGCAAAACCTGAATTAACTTTCCCTAATATTAACTTAGCAGCTACATCTGTGGCAGACTACAGAGAGAAGAGAATGGCTGGCCAGGTGCAGTAGCTCACACCTGCAATCCTAGCGCTCTGGGAGGCTGAGGCGGGAGGATTGCTTGAGGTCAGGAGTTTGAGAAGCGAATGGAAGGAAGTGAGAGATAGGAAAACAAAAGGGGGAGGGTGGAGGGATTGCATCATTTCCCAGATTGGGGGTTTTCTACAAGGTGGTGACATGTGTTTCTACAGAGTAAGCATTCTCGGCCAAATAAGTTCTGAAAACGCCAAGTTAAAGGAGGTTAAACAAGCTTCTTAGCAGCAGAATTCTCAGAGCCTTTAGTATGCAGTGGTGCATTATAAATAGCCAAGCTGGATACAATGCACAGCATTTCCCAAGCGCATTTGAGCGCAGAGCCCTTCTTTCACCAAAAATACATTCATGCTCATGTTTCCTGGGACGCAGTCTTTTGCGATAGTCCCAACAACCAGTCAGGTGTGTGTCAAGCACCAGTTAAGCCTGGCATTTTTAGGCACTTTGTGGGATGCAGTCTATTAAAGCAGCTAAGACTAAGCTAAAAGACCCCCCCCCAAAAAAAAAACAGTACAAAACTAGGCAATAGAAATCCAGAAAAAGGAGAAGTTGGCAGTAGCTGAGGCGAGAAGAGGAGGCTGCGGGACGTCAGCCAGGCCCGAACATGATTTCAACAGGCAGGAGGGAAGAGGGGCATTCCAGGTAAAGGAAGCAGGTGCACGTGGGGACGGGAAGAGCACTGTTTGTAGGGGACAGTTGGGAGACTGGCTTGACTGGAGCCAAGTGTTCCAATTATGGGTCAACAATGAACTTGCTAGGAGGCCTCAGGGGTTTTGAACAGCCACTGTTGCAAGTGACTGTCTTGGTTCTAAAGGAGTTATTGAGAGCCTCCCAAGGGCCATGCCTTCTAGACCCTTCCCCCACCTCCCCCACCAAGCAACCTGGGCTGCCTGAGAGCACAGTAGCCTGTGACCAGCTCCTCATTGCATCTGCGTCGTTGACCCAGCCAAGCGCCACGATTCTGTGGTAGAGCTGATTGGGTAAAAGCTCTCATGTCATTAAGTGTCTACTGATGAAACAGAAGGTAAATAGCAATTCAGTCCAATAGAAAGAACATTTGCATCAGGAACATGGGGGATTCGGGAGAAGAAAATTGACTTTGAGTCCGCCAGAGGCTTTGCTGGTTCTGATAAGTTTGGTTCATCTGGTGGTGGATGTGTTACTATTTCAGGGCCCAGAGCCATAATATCAGGGAAAGAAGATACCTGATTGGTAGACTTGTATCTTTACATCTATTCCTCTTGTCTACAGTTGGATAATATTATTGCTTCCAACAATCCTGATGAATCCATTGAACCTGGCAGTGCAGACCAGGACTCCAAAAGAATTGAGGGTCTTTACGAGTCAATGAAATCCTGGTAAGTAAAACTGCCATTTAAAAAACTGATTTTAGGGCCGGGCGCGGTGGCTCACGCCTGTAATCCTAGCTCTCTGGGAGGCCGAGGCGGGCGGATTGTTTGAGCTCAGGAGTTCGAAACCAGCCTGAGCAAGAGCGAGACCCCGTCTCTACTAAAAATAGAAAGAAATTAATTGGACAACTAAAAATATATAGAAAAAATTAGCCGGGCACTGTGGCGCATGCCTGTAGTCCCAGCTACTCGGGAGGCTGAGGCAGGAGGATTGCTTGAGCCCAGGAGTTTGAGGTTGCTGTGAGCTAGGATGATGCCACGGCACTCTAGCCCGGGCAACACAGTGAGACTCTGTCTCAAAAAAAAATAAATAAAAAATAAAAAACTGATTTTAGCTAATCTGCTGTTACAGCATAATTATTGCCATTTCATTTTAATAGTTGATAAATTGATGCAAAACATCACCACAGACAAGGTTCAACATATTATTCAGTAATCTCAAAACAAGAAAGTGTGGTGGTGGTTTCTCCACCCACACAAAACCATCGGTGACGTCCTCAGGACATTTTCTGTCTCCTGGGGAAGTTATTTTCTATTTTGCATTTATGTCTTTCACACTCTCACTTCTGTCCTCCCAACCCTGTAAAGGGTTATTTTGATTGCATATCCATTTTCAGAAGGAAATTTTGTTGGATTTGATTCTAACTGTGGCTGGGATTCTGATGGTGGTTGGACAGACTTCAACACCTTGCTAGTTTTCACATGGCTGCTAACTGCTTAAATCTGACACACGCAGCAGAAAATTGTAAATAGACATGCTAAAAAAGGGTTTGTTTTAACTTCTTACACTCTAGTTTTTCCAAAGAGACATCCCATGAATCTGCAGAGAGCAGCAAAGAGGAACCCCAGACCCTTCCAGACACCCAGGATATGGAGCTTCGCCTGCAAGAACGAGGCTCACGAAGTGATTCGAGTCTTTCACCTGCCAATACAGAAGCACAGACCGCAAGTGACCAAAGGAGATCGGCCTCGCTAACTGTTGTGCAATTGTCTATATTAATCAAGTAAAGCTCTAATTTCTAAAACTTTATGGGCCCTAAGAGCAAGGCAGGCTGCTGCTGCTTCTTTTTCTTCTTCTTTTTTTTTGGGGTAGAATTTAAATTTTAAAGCAGTTCCTAAAAATCTCCAAGTCAGCCAAGAATCTGACCAACTTCTCTCTGTCATTCTTGTGGCCAAGGAGAGTGAATAACTCTCTTTTGCTGGGACAAAGCGGTCCCTGCACTGGGGGTAGCAAGTTCAACTATTTTTAAACATTCTCCTTTGGCAGTCTTTCATGTCCTGGAACTTTGCATACACACTGACCTAAGTAGCATGTCACCCAGCTTTTTACATTAGTGTGATTATGGGCACAAAAGTCGCATGAGGCTTAATTATCGACTAGGAGAGGGGTATTTAGGTTTTAAGTGATACCAAGAACATTTGATATGATTGTTGGAATTTTAACTCTTCTCTGTGTCTTCTTCTATGGAATCATTTCCGGCAAAGAAATACACAAACTGACCTGATGTGAACAGTTATGTAACCAATTTAGTCCATTTCTGCCTCCCTTCCTGTTGCCTGCCACCTACTACCACATCCCAAGACAGGTAGAGAAGGACATTAATGAGTACTTTTCAGACATTTAAATTTATATTTTTCTGCAAATGTTTTGGACAAGCTTTACCTAAAGAATGTTTAATATCATCTCAGAAAAGGAGGCCAAAAGTCTACTCAGAAAGTATAGTTCAGAGCTGGGGCCAGTCGCCTGATATGACTGTTACAAATGTCTTGTCTCATAGCAACATCCCTGATGAAAGCCAAGTGAAGAAGCTGAATGTGTTCCTTTCTCCTCCTGATATCATAAACTATCTCGCTCTCATAGAAGCTGCAGGACGGATATGGTAGGTCAGCGATTTGACTGTTATTGATTATACATGGAGTTGGGAGAGATGAAGAGAATAAGTATATCTTGAAACACTGTATTTGGCAAAGCTGACCAGGGGGCTTGGATTATTATATTGCCATTGTTACAAGAAGGTCTTTGAAGCAGAAATGAGGTTTTGTTGTCTAGGAGAGTCAGCTGGAAGGTGGGGTTGGGGGGAAGTGTATAAGAGGACCCAAAAGTCCAGGAAGCAGCAAATTTCTGACTTCTCAAAGATGAAGAAGAATGAGCAGGCATACATATGGTCCAAGGACATCGTTCCCAATCATTGCACAGTGAATATTTGAGGAATGAATGAAATTACTGAAGTTAACAAAATTCAAAGGTCTAAAAGAAAAAAGGCATACGTATCTAAGACTTCCAGAGACAAGGTAAAAAACTGCCTGTTGGGGAATCAGACACAAAAGACAGTGTGGCAGAGAATTTTCTTAATCACTGTTTATTTCATTCTACATTCTTTTAAAGACTTTGTAATTTATTTTGAAGGAAGATTACATTTTTATAAGAGAAGAAAGCCCTTCAATTACAGTAAATGCTACACATTATTTATCTTATAAGTTCTAAGTGGGGAGGAACCACAACCTTCTATTTTTCCAAATTTGCCACATGCTAAAGCTCAATAAATATTTGACAAAAACTGTGGACTTCTCTATGACTGGGCTTGTTCATTAGTCAATTCATTTATTTGTTCATTAGATATTCATTGTATAATCATTATGTATCCATGTCCAACAAACACTTATTGAGCACCCTGTGTTTATTTGGAGCTATGGGGTTATAAAAATTGAAAAACAAACAAAAAGGTGGTACCATACTGCCGGGGTCACATAGCCTTGTGAAAAAGAGAGCCACACAAACAAGTAAATATAAAATGCATTTTATTTAAAAATTTAATAAATAAGGTACTCACACGATGCAATAGAAGTCCAGGAGACGGGGACATTAATTACAGCAAAGGAATGGAATGTAGGACTTTGTAGGAGTTTGTAAGGGCGGTATGATTTGAGCTGGGCTTTGGAGGAGGGGTTAGGCTCCCATAGCAGTGACAGAGGAAAGAATATTTCAAACAGGGAAAGGAGGTCGTCTTCCTCAGAGGCGGTGCAACAAGCTCAGAGCGAGGCCCCATGTGTGCCCTGCCCTCCCAGTGAGCTCCGTCTCACGTGCTGTACTCCCACTGCAGTGTGGCTCAGTGGGAAGGCCCCCAGCGCCTGGGATGCCTGTTTTGCCATGGAGATCATCTTTTGGCGGTGAATGACCTGAAGCCCCAGAGCGTGGAGGAGGTTTCCTTGTTTCTCAGCCGATCCATCCAGAAGGAGGTGAGTGCTATTCACCAGCCCTGGCCAGGGCAAGTCAGTGCCAGAAGGAACAAGAATACATCTTATCTCTTCTGTATCACACAATAGCTCTGTTGGATGGACAAACTTTACTATCCCTATTATCTAAATGAGTAGACCAGTAAGGATGAGTGAGTTATCTAAGATACATAAATAGTTAGTGTCAGAGCACGTATACATTCATTCATTCACTATTTATTGAACATTTCGTGAATGCTGGATACTGTTCTAGGTTTGAGAGCTATAAAAATGGCTTCAGCTTGAGCTTAAGGAGCTCACAGATTAGCGGATAAAACAGGCACGTTATGTGCTACTTACAATACAGTGCGTGCCCTGAGATATGAACAGAGGCCATAGGAGCACAGAGATAGACGGGAGTAAACCTATTTGAAGGAGGCCCGGAGGGTGTCTCAGAGGTGGTGTTTGACTGGGTTTTGAAGACTGGATGGAATTTGGCCTGGTGGAAAAGAGGTAGCTTTCAGGGACCCCGTCTGCCAATCTGGTAACCGTTGCATATTTTCTCTGCCAAAGATCCACACTGGAGCCAAGTGGTCAATATAATCTTTTAAACCCTCTGAAAGCTACCAAACAGTACTCTGACCCAAAGATCCAAGCATTGGCTTAGAAGCCAAGAAAAGAGTTTTTGCCTGGGAGCTGATCCAGAAACTCTACTGGGTGTTGCTGACTGCAGTTTATCATGGCTGTGCTTCTACACTGTGGAGTCATTGCACAGGAAGGAGGCGACGGCATTTCTCTTGTGCAGGCTCTGCCTTCCTCCTTTCTATTTGATGATAACTCCTGATGCCACTGAGAAAGATGGGGTCTGACCGACATGACTGTCCAGAAGATCAGAAAATCCCCCTACTTTTCCACTCCCACCATTCCTGGCTTATTTCTTTATGTTAAAATGGATATCCAATCCTCATTTAAAATTCAAACACCTGGTCCCTGGAAGGCAAAAGAACGTTGAAAGAGGGCAATGTAGCACCAATGGAGGAACCACCAATGGCCCCTGATATTTTCAAGTCTCTGAGCCCAACACATTTACTTTCCCTCCTGTCAGGCTACAGTTGAGAGAAATGGGAGGGTGAGTAGGGATGGGGTGGGGCCAGTGAGGGGAGAGAATGTGAGATATTAGAAGGCCGGGGAGAAGGGGTGTGTGTGTTTGTGTTTGTGCAGGGGGAGGACATGCTAGATTGCCTGCGAAACTCATCAAACTTCAGTTTCCTTCCAATTTTGTCTAGGGTTGGTCCTGTCTGGTGGTCTCATCTTGATTCACTAGTTTCGAGAGGCTCTTTTAATTCTTGGTGCAAATGGGCCTACCTGGGCACCATCGATGACCTCTGGAATCTGCCCTAAAGGCTCAGGCCAGTGGACACCAGAAAATAAAAACCTACCTTCCACCCAAATACACAAGTCATCCCTGGCTGCTTCTGGCCCAGATATTACAGTTCATCACAGTATTTTCTTCAAAAACAGCTTCGAAGTGTGTGAATGAGGACAGATTGAGAACCAACCACCGTAAGGGATAATCTTTAGTCATGTAATTTTCTTCTTTCTTGTGTTTTAGAAAGTAAAACTCACTATCGGCAGGATCCCAAATTCGGAGAAATTCCATGCTGCAGCTTGTACGTGCCCCTTAAAATAACAAGGTGTCGCACCTTCTCAACTGGATACGTCTGGAATGGAGAGGGTGCTAAAGAGGAGTCCAGCCATTAAAAAGGTCCCGCGGAAAAGCACTGGGGAGTGACATGCCACGGACCCACCGCAGCCAAGCGAGGATGGAGCCCTGGGCTTTATCTACCCTGTGATACGAGACAAGTCGTCGCTCTCGGAATTTCTGCATTTGCATCTTAACCGTGGGGATAAGTATCCCCTCTCTGGCTATTGCATCAGAAATGCTGAGAGGGTCCTGTGGGATAATGACTATGGAATGCAGTGAAAATGGAAAGCCTTATCATCTGAGACTTTGTCCCAAACACCACAGACACAGCTTGGGTCAGTCCCTCATGTAATACATGCTGCGTGTTCCATGAGGTCGTGGTCCACACAATCCCTTCTTTGTTAGGGAACGTACAGTTGGAAATACTCATTCCAGGAAGGCAAGGTTCCCAAGAGAGAAGTGATACCCGATCAGCTTTCCCAAACACTTCCTGCCTCTTATCACCCCCTCCAGAGTGCTGAGACAGAGTGGCCTCCTGGATTCAGTAAGTATCTTGTTTTCTTAAAGACCCAGAAGCTTTAGAAGTCAAGGCAGTTTTAGGTCACATGCAGCAAAGATCTGCCTGCTGTACAAGCAGTAAGACAACTACTTTGCACTTCAAAGTCAGAAAGTTCTTAACTAATGGATGCATTAACTGAGGATCCTGGGAAACCAAAAGAATCAAACCCTTTTTTATAAATAGGAAAACAAAGTCAGAGAGCTAAAGCACTAATCAAATCGAGCAATGTTAGAGCAAAAGGAGCCTTCAGAAACAATATCATACCATGTTGTCATTTCACGTGAAGAAATCAAGGCCTAGAATGATGAAAGACAAGCCTGCTTTGGGGCTCCAGGTTTCATAGTTGTTGAGTGGCAGAGCCAAGAATCCAAAACCGGCTCTGGGAAACCAGTGTCCTGATCCTCACCTTGTACTTGGACTTAGATTTGAAAAGACCTTAAGCACTTAGAAGACACATTCAAATACAATTCATTTTCTGTTACCCAGATTGTTAGGGAAGTATAAAAAACTTTCATTTACATGTCCTATTTGACCTACCATTTCTACTTCTAGAAATTTATCCTACAGAAATACTCACACAAATACACAAAGATACCTGTAAAAAAAGTTTACTGTACCATTGTTTGTAATAATAAAAAAATCATTTGGGGATTGCTTAATTATGATTTCATGTAATTGAACACTGCAGATGTTAAAAAGTTCAGCATATATAGTTATGGAAAAATGTTCATGATATATTAAGAATGAAAAAATCAAGTTATAGCACAGTATTATATCATCTCATTTTGTAAAAAATAGGTTTTTGTTGCTTGTGTGTGTATATATATATAAAATTTTTCCAACTCTAATTAGGGAGAGAGATACCTACCTTGTAGGGTTGTCATGAGGTTTAAATTTAAGCACATTGTGTGATATGTAGTGTTAGTTGTGCTACTGTTGCTCTGACATGCTTTTCTGAATTAAAGTTTAGAATATATCAAATTATTAAAAGAATTATCTCTGAGAAATATGATCAAGGTTGGCTATGGGGGGAGAGGCATTTCTATAACGTTTGATTTTTTTTTGCAATGAGCATATGTCACTTTTACAATAAAAAATACACAAGTGTGAAAAAACATTTACGTATGTATGTGTATTTTTTAAACTTTCATAAGTGAGAAACCAAGCCGCCACAGTGAAGGAAATAAAAAACCATCAAGGCAAAACTGCCTGGCAACCAGCAATGTGGATGGATATATTGCTCCTAACCCAAAGAGCCTTCTCCTGCTTTCCTCAGAAGGCTGCAGGCCAATGCCAAGGAGAGCTAAAAGGAGATGGTGGACGACCCTTGGTCTCCAGTTCCTTCCACGCGTCACTGAGGCAAAGAGGTGGAGGCCTAAGGAGTTGAATCATTTCTGTGGCTCCTGGAAGTGCTGGGACGAGAACACAGAACCCTGGCCTCCTGATGCCATGCTCTTCCCAGCCCACTGCAGTGAGAGCAGCCAGCCTATTCCTGATTCTCCCTTAATCCCAGAACTTTCCACCTGCAGCAGAATCAGCTGGGGTACTTATGCGGATTCTGCTCCTGGAGCTTCTCTCACAGGAGGCTTTGTTCCCAAAGAAACTCTCAGGGCAGATTCCAGGATCCCCTTTACCCAAAGATTCTGATTCAGTAGGTCCAGCACAGGGCCCTGGAATCTCAATTCTAACAACCCCACTCCTACCCCCACCCGGCCCAGAGGATTTGACGGCAGATTGACCAGGGAACACACATTGGGAAGCATCATCCCAGGGGTTCCACAGAGACCCCCTGAGTCCTCTGAGAGGCTGCAGAACATTGAGTATGCACAGGGACATTTTTAAGGGCCCATAGTTTTCACCAATTCTGAAAGACGCTAATGACTATCACCCCCTACCCTACCTCCAAAAAAGAGCCTGGTTCCCAAAGGGAGAAGCCTGGTTTTCACTCCTTGCTCTCTGCGACTAGGGGACCAGGATGACCAGTGCCTGCAAGAAGCAATGCCTTCCTGACAGGGTGCTGCCACACGCTGTTGGGCCATTGAGGCAAGAGAGGGATCCACAGCCTTGGCTTTAGGCAAAGTCACATCTGCCTGCTGTTCCTCCTTGCCCGGTTTCATTCCTCTGGGCCTCCCCTGTCCCAGAGCTGGAGGCCAGCCACACTTCCCCAGGATTCAACCTGGGATCTTTCTACAATGATGGCAGTGGCCCCAAGGAAAGCATATAACCAAACTGGCCCCAAAGTGCAGTAATCAAGGAATTTATCTCAGACTCCAGGTTTTGGGGTCCTCTTCTTTTACATGGCTAAGAGAGCTGTAAGACTAGAAAAAGACTTGTGGCTCATGTATGTATAATTTCCCCAGAGCTAACAGGGTGGAACACACCCTCCTCACACTCTGCCCACCACAGCCACATCCATACCCACCCTTGGTACATAATGCCATCCTGCATCTTTCCCCTCCCAGAGCTTCCCTCTGATGTGGAGCTGTCCCTGCCAGGGATGGCCCCCTATGGGCAGATTTCTGGAGGAAAGGGGGTAATCAGAATAGACTAGAACTATTCTCGGCAATCACATCCGTGGCCCGAATCTGGTGCAGCTCTTCAGTCTTGCTGGGGAAGGAACCAGAGCCCAGAAATGCAGAGAGACTCCCTGGGCTCCCCGGCTCCGGGCCATTCCTCCCGCTCCCAGGCCAACACGTTTTCCGCACTTGTGCAACTTCTCAGCACGGCCTTCGGAGTTACCAGCCTTCCTCCTCTTCCCAGTGGTTGCCTCTTGCATCTAGAATAGGCCACAGAGGGAGTCTGTATGTTTCCACTTTGTCCTTTTGGCTGAGGATGCGAACTATTCAGACTGAAATCTAAAAAGCAGCTGGTGAGATAGGGAATAGGTGCACAGGGCCAAATCCATCCAGCCTTACTTGAAGCTGTCAGCATGTCAGTGTGGATTCCAGGAAGGCATTCTTCTTTACAGAGAGTGAACCGCTGTACATTCACACACATGTACGTAAGTGTGTGTGCATAGGCACATGGGGATGGAGGAGACTCACAATAATTCTTTCAGTAAGCCGAGAAGCCGCAGCACCACGATGCCCCCACCCCCTTTCTCTTCAGAGTTTGTGCCAAGTGACTTTTCCTTGAGATGCTAAGAATTTAAAGTATCATAAACAGGCCCAAAGGGAGAGGGCTTTCAGATTCAGCTGGATTAACTCGAAGCTCTTTAGTGAAGCTGAACTTGTGGATATGCAAGAAAGATGTTTTATTGAAAAAGCTCTTTAAAATGTCTGAGTTAATGAAACCTTTGTCGAATGATCAAGGGTCTGGTAGGATTTTTAGGGCCATTCTCCATATCAACTCTGGCTAGATGTTTCTGGAAGACTAAGAGGGCTTAAGTGAAACTTGCAGTCACAGCACTGGACGCTGGAGCTGCACTTCCTGACACGACGGCCACTGACGCATGTGCAAATTCAACTTTAAGCTAATTAAAATTAAATACAATTTAGAATTCAGTTTCTCAGTTGCACTAGCCACATCTGAAATGCTCGAGAGCCCTATGCGGCAAGTGGCTGCAGCGCTGGATGGCACACATGTGAAATATTTCCACCGTCACAGCTGGTGCCGGTGGACAGAGCGACGCCAGTGCCAAGCCCCCAAGAGGGGAACGATTCACATTCGTCTTATTCACCACCACATTCCTAGCACACAGATACGGTGTATAGCTCATAATAAGTGCTCAACAAACACGTCGAAAGAAGAAATCACTAAATTTTGTGTTAAATACCATTTCATAAACATTATTCTATTTTGATACTCTGATTATACACACACACACACGCGCGCACACACACGCACACACACACATATATATATATATTTGGGGCAGGGAGATCTGGGGTCAGGTCTAATTAACTTGAAAACCAAGGTATAGGCCTTTTTAATGTAAACTGTTTTCTCAAGAATTAACAGGATTCTGTGGAGTAGTCAATAGACTTGGGAGCTGTGATGGGGACACAAAAGAAATACAAGCTCTAAAGCTCTCCAGCAAAGAGCTTACTACATGGTGAGGAAGGAAAAAAATGGGCATACCACGATCTTGTTTATTTGATGTCATTTGAGAAGGCACTATTCTGTAAGTTTAATTTTTAAATGATGTTAATCATAATCTTTCTAAAATTGGTTGACACTTTCTTGCATTCTTTTTTTTTTTTTTTGGTGGTTTTTTAACTTTATTTGATATGTCTGACAATCAGTGGTTAGTTCTCATCCACGTTGATTGTCTGTAGATTTTTGAAAGTGGTAACAGGTACATAGGTAACCAAAGTATAGAGCTTGTTTGGTGAATCTTCATCCTCATTACGTTTTCTGGACAACCGCACACGGATCCGGTATGGGACATTCCTTATTCCTTTGGCCCAGACAGCTTTGTTGAGCCTGGTATCAATGCGCACATCTGGAGTTCCCATCTCCTTCATGGCAAATTTCCTGATCTCTTTGAGTGCCCGAGGGGCACGCTTCTTGAAGCCCACTCCATGGATGCGCTTGTGAATGTTGATGGTGTATTCTCGGGTCACCACTTCGTTGATGGCAGAACGGCCCTTCTTTTTCTCGCCACCCTTCTTTGCGGGAGCCATTCCGCCGGGCCCAAGTCGGAAAGGAACTTCCTTGCATTCTTAAACTCCTCTCCCTCAGGGACATGGTTATGGGCATTCTAAGGGTTTACCACACTCTTAAGTATTTGCTAAGGAGCACCGAGGACCGTTTTCCCCTATGCCAAACGATCCTGCATTGCTTTGCTTACGCTGTGGGCTGGGGAAACAGATGATGCAGCGTGTTATAACTAGGCATACGCTAAGAGTCAATAGGCTATGAGTGTGGGTGTAAGAGGTTTTGTGAGTAAAGGACATCAGTTTTTGATACTGGGGTTCTGTGACACTGGTTTGGGGTGCTCGGTTGCCTTGATGGTGGTGGTGGGTGGAGGTGTTGTCATTTGTTTGCCATGTGGTTCTCACGTGTGCTTTGGATAGGTGAGAACACCAGAAAAATGATTAGGGGCCAAGTAAAATCACTCTCTAAGAAAAATTAGAGAACAATTAACTACCAAACTGTGTGGTGACAGAGGAGTTCAGAAAGGACACAGATGGTGATGGAACGAAATGCTAACTGTGACTAACATTTGGTGAGCACCTTCTCTACACCAGGCACTATTCAAAGACTCTGCTGAATCCTACGACAGACAGCTCTGTGAGACCAAAGCTGTCCCCGGTCTTTGGACGGGGAAACCACAGCACAGGGAAGTTAAATCACTTGCTCAAGGCTATGGCTAACCCATGACAGAGATGGAATGCAAACCAGACAGACTGGCTTCAGAGACCACGGACCACACTGGAGGGCTCCTGGGAGAGGAGATGAAGTTGAGCTCTGGAGTCAGCGAGGGACGGTGGTGCAGGCAGCAGCAAGTGCCGAGCGCACCTTCGGAGTGAAAACAAGGAATGTGTCCAATGACTCAGCTTTTTCATACATCTCTGATGTCGATAACAGGCATTCATCTTCTGGGCCTCTGCCCCCGAATAACCACAAAAGCCCGTACGTTATATTCCAGGAACCAGGGAATTCCATGGAGGCTCCTGTTATGACTGGTTAGCACAGCTTGCATTCCCCCTTCTAGATGGCCACCTGGCTCTGTATTACGTCCAATTTAACAAGCAATTAATGCACCCTTCTGGTGACAAAGACACGAGGCTCGTCCTCTGGACAAGGGATGAGTAAGAAATAATCCTTGACTTTGTAAACCCTAGCATCAAGTGGGGATAATATAAACACGTACATAGATAACTATCAATACAAGGCAAGTCCAATTATCCTAAAGTCTTTGTTAAAGTAGAAAATTCAGTGTTACAAATACAAAAGTCTTAAAGAATAGTCCTATCCAGTTGGTTTGGGAAAAGCTTCAAGGGAGTGGTATATTCGAAGGGGGTGTTGGGGTGGGAGGAATGTCACATCTCAAAGAATGAATAGAATTCGCTTAATATTCTGGAATAGTCCAAAAATCCCAGTGCACAGCCACCGGAATGTAACTGGAGTGCCAAAGAAGTTCTCAAGGGTCCTATAGAACTCCTTAGTCCCTTTGGAGCACAGCACTTTCTGAACACCTTTCGAGTTCAGGGTACTGTGCCAAGAACTGGTGATATTAACAGGGATAAAATATATTCCCTAAGGGAGGTGATAGCCTAATTAAGAATACAGGTATAAAAATTGGTTTAGGGATAAAAATGTCCCTTGTAGAATTGAAATATATGTCCATACAAAAACCTGTACATGTTCATAGCAGCA
Source organism: Propithecus coquereli (assembly GCF_000956105.1). Lineage (NCBI taxonomy): Eukaryota > Metazoa > Chordata > Mammalia > Primates > Indriidae > Propithecus > Propithecus coquereli. The sequence continues at coordinate 2,625,936 of NW_012154618.1, read as the reverse complement.
TTATTCATAATAGCCAATAAGTGGCTATTGATGAAAAGATAAAATATGATATATCAACACAGTGGAACATTATTTAGCCATGAAGTGGAATGGAGTACTGATACATGCCACAACATAAATGAACCTTGAGAACATTGTGCTTCTGAAAGAAGCCAGACATAAAAGGCCACGTATTATATGATTCTGTTTATATACAATGTCTACAATAGATATACTTTCTGTCTCTCTGAAGACAGAAAGTACTTTGGTGGTTGCCAGGGAATGGGGGAAGGGGAAAATGGGGAGCAATTGTTAATGTGTTTCTTTTTGGGGGTGATTAAAATGTTCCGAAATTAGATAGTAGTGATTATTGTATAACTGTGAATATACTAAAAACCACTGAATTGTATACTTTAAAAGGGTGATTTTTACGGTATGTAAATGTATAAAAAATACAAAAGAAAAATTTCCCTCATAGACTCTAAACTTGGGTAGGAAAATCAGATATTAAGGCATCCTTCAACCTTGGAGATCAACTTCATTTATGGTTGATAAAGAATAAAGTAGAAGCAGCTTCCTCACCAACTGATTAAGTACCCTTTTCTGAAACATCACTTCATGTGAAAAGCTTCATGGTAAAGCTTTTCCTGTATAAGAAACAGCTGACTTCCTGCTTAAAAAGAATATTTAACTCCTTTATAGGTAATAATTCCTACAATCATCAAATCTTAAAATTACCCCAACAATCAGGGGTTTGGCTTAAAGATTCATTTATGCTAAAGTGTAAATGACTAAATGAATCTTAACTTAGAGCAGAAGGACAGCAAGAGAAGACAAGAAGGCACTTAGTGCCTATGAGGGCAGGAGGTACAGAGTTAGACCATAAAGAAAGAGGAAAGATGCCAATAAAGTGAGCACCCAAGCCAAATAATGTATTTCTCAACTTATCAATTGTTAACTAGTATGGATACTGGCTAATGTAGCTAGAAATTACACTTCCTCTTGCAAAGCCTTCTTCTAGAAATTGCTAAGAAAATATGATTGCTATTTTTGCGTATTTGGGACTGACACGATTTTCCTGTGCTCCAAAGAAAGGTAATTCCTTGATCAATTTTTTTTTCTAATATGCGAATTCAACCCTGATTTCTCATAGGCTGTCTTGCAATCTATTATCTTGCCACACAAAATCACACAAAACTTAACACTGTGGTTTAAAAAAAGGGCTTCAAAAAGCCTAAAAAATGACCAAATCATGATGTCCCTAGCTAGGAAACCAGAAGTTCTTGCAATAAGCTAAGTGGAGGAGGCGTGGGCTCAAACTCACGAAGAGGGAGATTTAGGAAGAAATTGGTTTTAAACAATTACAGATAGCTAGCGAGATGCTGCCAGCTCAAATCATCCTGGATGCTGTCGTCTACCTTCTTTTTAATTAACATCTTACATTTCCAAACAAAGTAGGTAAAACTGCAAAGGACTCTGCCAAGATTCCTCCTAGTTTACATAAGCCATACTTGAGCCGAATCGTAGATTTATTAAGCAGTTCTATGAACATTTTTAATGCAGTATTTATTCACTGAGCTATACAAATAGACTTGATACTAGTTCACCATCAGTTTAGGCAAGATGCTTTGCTTCAGATGGTCTTATGTTGGCTGTTAGGCATTTGCACATTATTCATTATCTTCAGAGCATTTTCACATCTACACCCCTCTCCTCCCCTGCAATTCTTCTCTCCCAGTTTGCTGGATTTAAGAGTGTAGATCATCCAGATCATTAAAGCCATATCAGAATTGCCTAACTCTCCGTGATATAGAAATTAAATGGAAAATAAGGATAAAGCAAATCGCAGCACTGTGGATACTTTTAATATTTATTTACTTGGAAAACATTCAATCCAAACGGTCCAGCTCAAATGCCACCCTTCTCAACAGCTCTCTTTGCTTCCCCTTCCCGGGCCAAACTGATTGTCCCATCTGTTTCCACACCACTTTGTATCCACTTCCTCTGAAACATGTGAATCTACTGAGGTTATTTATTAATATTAATTTGTCTGTTATTCCACACAATTCTGTGGATTCTTGTGGGCAAAGCCATATCGTGATCACATTTAAATAAGAGTCTTTAAGAGTGCTCAGAATAGTAATAAATGCGTGTCAAATTATAGTGAAATAGGAGGTCACAATCTCATGATGCAAAGCCTTCCTCAAAGTGCAACTATAATGCCCACAAGTACACCAAGTTTCCGGTTGGTTTTGCTTACATGGGTGAGTTCTTAGAGCTGTGTGGTTCAGAGACGCTAGGGACAACAGAGTTCTAATATTTTTCACTAGCAAAAGTCGTCCACTTTACTCCTGAGTCAATAAACCAAGTATTTATTCAGTGCTGCTTAATAGCGGCTTAGAGCTTAGAAGCTATAGAAGATACCTTCTTCATTCTGAAGATATAGAAAGAAATGGAAAGGGGTCTGATTTTTTGAGCATCTATTCAACAGTGCTCTGTACTAAGAACTTTATGTGGCTTATTCCATTTAATCTCCTAGCAGCTCTTCAAGGTAGTACTATCAACCTCATTTTTTAGGTAAGGAGAATGAAGCTCAGAGAGGTTAAGTAACTGTCTCAAGGTCATAAATCCAAACTCAGGTTGGCCTCCCTCCACGGCCTGTGCACTATACATAGGCACGGTCTTTGGAGTCCTGCTGATATGGATAGTTGCTGTTTGACCTTTGGCCTGGAAAATTCACTCCCCCTCTCCAGGCCTCAATTTTTGCATCAGTAAAATGGAAATACCACAGTGGAATTGTTTTAAGGAACTCATGAAACCCTAAGGCCTGTCATTCTAAATCCATTCAGGGAGATATGACTAATTATCGTGAAAAGAGTATCATGACACATAAGAAAGAATGTATTTATGTGCTTAAATCCACCATATAAACCACAAGTGATGCAAGAACCTCAGAAACAGAACGTGCATGCAAGCTAATGTACTCAGAGAAGGCCCCTCGGAACAGACAGGGCTTAAATTGGGACTTAAAAGATGAATGCCATTTGGAAAGACAAGGGACAGAGGAGGTTGAGCACAGGAAGGAAAATGACTTACAATGGGCATGATAGTGAAGAGACCGCTGCACATAATGTTCATGAGAACTACCAACCGTTGAATGCTTGCTATGTAGCAGGACATGTGCCTGGCCCTTGGTAAGCCTGTTTCACTTAACGCTCCCTATAATTTTTATGAGGTTAAGTGTTAGATTATCTCCATTTTACTGATGGGGAAATTAAGGATCAGAGAGGTCACACAGTTATTAAGTTGTAGAACTAAGATCTGACTTCACCTTCTTGACTAACTAAGAAGGACTGTATATGTTGGGGAGAAGTTATAGGGCAGAATATGGAAATCCAGATGGCTTCTATGGTTGCTGGGAGTATCAGTCCATGGGAACTAATTCTCCCCACAAAACATTACGAGATACAATGCCTCACCCAGATTCCTACCCTTTGGTGGACCCACAAATCCAACTCATTTGATTTGGCCTTTTCTGGGTATTCACCGTATCATGTCATTTTTGCCAATGTCGATAGATTTCATGTTTTGTTTGTTATATCTTGATGCCAACATAAAATCAAGGTGGTTTCCAATACCTATTTTTCTTCCCCCTTTGAAAGTTAATATGTAAACCTTTTTTGTAACTTAATCACTTGTCTATTGTTCTGTATTGAAACAACAATAACGAGAAGTTGTCTGGTCAATGAATAAGCAAATTTATTTCCTTAATTCTATCTGATAGATGGCAGCCACATAAAGTACTTTCCAAAGACACATTTCCCAGGGATTCCTTAAAGGAAGACAGTTCTTCAAGGTCTTTGGTTTGTAGTCAAAATGTCTTTCAATTTTATTCTGCTTAACAGAGAGTTCCAAATTTTGCTATTGTTATAATTTTATAACAATTTTCTCATGTGCCTACTCTACCTCTATTTCTTTCTTCCAGGTTTTTCATCCTTTGCTCATTTTTTTGCAGCCTTTAACTACTATACATCTTTGTATACGTTATTGTATCAGAGAATTTTGAGGCTAGAGGCTTTCTTTCTACCGTATAGTCAGTCCCTGTGCTCCAAGCAATCCAAGAATTTAAAGCTAGACCTCTAATATAGAAATGGCATGATCTGAGAAGTCACTTCCTCACTGCCTTCTACAAAATGGGTCAAATGCTGTGACCATATGACTTCAGGGGTCTGGAAGTGATCTGGCTTCAAATTAAGCCAACTTTGGTCATAGACTCTATCAGGTTCAGAAATAACTACTCAACCACCACAGCTGGATGCATCCGCACCTGCTTTTGTCCATCTGCAATGGAAAACAGTCAGTCAACTTGTCACCCAACTTCAAGACATAAAGGCTGTACCAAGATTGGGGCCCCCAGCAGTTGGTGGGAGTTTATGTCCAGAGTGTGTGGTAGGAGAGAATAACTTAAAAATTCAAGGACCATGAGGTAAAGCTGCTATTGTTACACACTGCATTAACTTTCTTGGGATGCCAATTATTAAAGATCAAAATGAATACCCAGCAAAAACATAAGTCTTTTCAGATGGGAAAATTCTGGATCCCCTGGCTCTAGCCATGAAGATTGCCATTTGGAAAGGAAGTGTGTTGAAAGTCAGCATTCAGTAATAATAATTAGTGCACTCACTCTAAAGAATATGTACTGGCAGGACAGAGGAAGGTGTCATGACGAGGTGGGAAAGTCACTGTACCTCTGCTTCAGTGCCCGACACCCCGTGGTGCTCTCTGGTGAAAATTCAGTCTTGAGGTCTCCCCAGCTGTGTGACATGAGTTCTGCTTAGGAGGGGGCAGCACAGGGAGAGCTTAGCCAGGAAGCATCAACCCACCTGGCTCTCGAAGGGGCATCATACTGAAATATTTAGTAACCAAAGTATCTTAATGCGACAGATAGCCACTGTCAAACCACATGGGGAATTATGCAGATGGCACTTTCTTTGAAAATGACTGGCAGGTGGAGAGGAATTGTGCAGCATTTTCCCATATGGTAACTGCTTTTCATTTCAGGTCTAGAAATAAAACCAAACTTAATCATTGTGGCAGGACTGAATAACAATATGTCTGAGTGTTCAGTCCTTATGTCAATCGCTTCCCAGAATAACATTTGTCAAGAAAAATAGGAAGATACACTTAAAACTTAAGTTGCCTGCTCTAATGCAACTCTATAAATAGGTACTGAATACCCACTATGTGCAAGACACCCTGAAGACATAAAGACAGATTAAATATAACCCTTCTCTTCATTGCCCTCTCTGGCATTGCTGACTGTCAAGGTGAGCACGTGGCTGCAAATATATGGGCTGACAATCTGGAAAAAGAAAATCAACACCAAAATCCCTTCCTTACTCCGAAATTGATGACACCTGAAAGTGAGGATACGATCCAAGTGTTAAATGCTCTTTAACCCTGGGAAATCGTCCACATTTTTAGCCTTATCTACTTGCTAGCCAATTTGTATCTGGTTAAGAAAAGCCATTCACTCAACAAATATTTCTAGCACCTATTACACTGTAGATACTATTCAAGGAACCAGAGCTATAACAACAGATAAAAGATGCAAAATTGCTGCTCTCATGGAGTTTACATTTTGGTAAAATCATCGCCTCCAGCATAGAAATCATAATTATAGATCTGTTTAGATCTCTTTTCCGTACAAAGTTGTTAGAGACTGCATATTTTCTTATATTTATTTATTTTTCTTTTTAGACAGCCATAGAAGCTGTGAAGAGACAATATATTTTCTGCCAATTTTTTTAGGCATCTAAAAAATTTTTTTAGACTGACATCTGAATTGAAAATAAACTTTTCTTACTAATATGCATTCCGGTTACTATTTAAGTTAATTATGCCCTTATTTTAAAAATTAATAGTGTACTTACATTAAAATTAACTGTAATTATACCATGGGTTAAATATGTATATTTTAAATTAAATATTTTAAATATACTTAACATGCTGACAACATCAAAATCCTCTTGTGAATTTGCTGTTATTCCTAAAATCTTGGGTCTTGACAGATTATAGTTTCTGTTGCCAGAGTAATGTTGGCTTTCTTTTTTTTTTCTGACAAATATAATCTCTTGAATAAATCATTTTTGTCCTGAGAAATAGCAATCCCACATGTGTACCGTTATAAAGGGCCCAAATATTTTTTGCCTCATAATTTTGCTGCATTTCTGCAAGGCAGTTGGAATGGATCAGGTACTTCCTAGCGACATCTTTTGGATATAAAGAGCTCTGGAATTTAACATTCAAATGATAAAGTGCAGTTTGGAAAAGGCAAGAAATTGGTTAAAAACCTACAGAAGTTTGCATCTACTGACAGAACTAAAATGAGTATAATGTTACCAATGTGTTCAACAATGGGGTTGCCGGGGCAATAGGGTGTTGGCGACCACAAAACATCTGGATTTAGTCTGATTTTTACCACTGAATCACTGTGTAAACTTGGATATGTTGTAAGTTCTCTAGGTCCCCCCATCTCCATGTTAAACCTGTGTCTGGACTCTAAATAATAAGCCTTCCCTTCATAGCAATTTGACGATGTTTAAATCTAGCAGACTGGATTTCTGTGAGTAATCCTGTCTGGTATTAAATAGAAACAGGTATGAAAATTCATTTCCATGATAACATTTTGGTTGATATTGACACTAATCTTAGGAATTTAGAACTGGCTGTTTACTTTTCGGTATCAATGGGCACCAAAAGGCTGTCCTTCCATGTACAAAATAATTTTAACAGAAATTTTTAAATCACATTATCCTGTCCAGATCTGTTCCGATGATCAGACTTGGAATCTTGGCTAAATCCAAAATTATAATATTGGGAAATTCACAGGACAGTAATTTAATCTTCTAGATAAAATAAGGGTGAGAGATTGGGCCAGTAGGTTGTTTTCAAATTATGTCAAGATCATATCTCCCTAATTTTGCAACTCATTTTTCAGGCATGAAAATAAATAATTGCACAATATTTTCAGAACTTCAATCGGGCTGAAATCAGTCAATAAGTCAAAGAAAACTAAATTTACTCTGCCTCTTTTTTACATTTCCTTAAATTTTGTAAGAGCTGTTTTATTGGAAATCTTTTAAGTTCAGAGAAAATTTCAGATCCATCTTGTTTAAAAAAATGGGTCATATTACATTATTAAAAATTTTTTTCCAGTAGAAATTGCCATTGAGGCTAACAGTGACAAGACTCCCTCATCAAACTGAGAAATCACGCAAGATTGTGAATTTTTGTGTTCCTAAAATTTTTAAAAGCTAAGAAAAGGTCTAAAAGCTAAAAGATACCAGGTAGGTTTTTTGTTTGTTTGGTTGGTTGGTTTTTGTTTTTGTTTCTGTTTTTCCAGAAAGCTCACACAGTTAAGGAGAAAATGCTGCAGCTGCGGTGGCCCTAATACCAGGGGGTCCAGTAGGTGAGAGGGTCAGGGCCTTTCAGGTATGGGCGATGATAAAAAGTCTGAATGCCATTCTGTGCCGACAAGATAGAAAGCAACCCAACAGTTATGAGGCTCTGAGAATAAGAACGCTACATTTTCATTTGGGCTGTTTGAGGTTGGGATTAGCTGGGGTCTGCGATGCTTCTGACCACCAAACCTACTGAATATCTCCTAGGAACACAGGATTAACATTTGCTTATTTTAATATTAATAGATGTTCTTTGGATTGTTTGTTAAATTCACTTCCAAACAAACCAAACCCTTATTCCCGCTCATATGTAATATGTGAAAATACATATGATCTATATATGATGTGATATGTGTGTGGTTAAAGCTTATATATTTTCTTCTGCAAATTTTCAGTTTTCCTTATGACTAGACAGAAATTCAAACTCGAATAAATTGCCTTTTCAATCTACCTGCTTATAAAAGTAAGCAAGCCTCTGATTTCGTAGTCTAACATGGAACTCACGTGGCAAAAGAATGCTAAATTTACAGGAACGTTAATATAAAATGCAAGCCCATTGCTTTCTGAATTATACATTTTTCTTAACTCATTTTATTTTTAGTATTTTTATATTATAGCTTATAATATGAAATGTTATAAAATAACAAAGCTGATTTATTTTAGGCTGGATTCCTATTTAGTCATGACGAAAAGCCTAAAACTTTGCAGAGGAAATAATTGATTTCAATTTTTCTTAATCCATAAAAATCACATAGAGTTAAAGCGAGTTGTATTAAGGGTATGAAGTGAATTGGAGAACTGGTCCAGATATTACAAAATTGAATGCAGATTTTTCTTGGTTAGCTTAGTCTTCTTATTATCTGTACTACTGAGATTTGATTGCTTAGGTCAGGGGTTCTCAACCCTAGCTATGTATTAGAATTTTCTGGTGAGGTTTTCATAAAATACCAATGACCCTCCCCAAACCAAATTGAATCACAATCTCTTGGATATCAATACTTTTGAAAACATCTGACATGATTCTAATATGCAGCTGGAGTTAAGAACCATTGATTTAAGTCTTACAGAGAGTCTGACCCCAGAAACACAAATAATCATATGGCCTATGTTCTGAAAGATGCCATTGTAGATTTACTACCAGCAGATAGCAGTAGAGGGAAATTTTCAAAAGCAGGCCAGACGCCAGCCCTGGTTAAGTAGCCTGGCCAATGAACATTGGGCACCAAAAGGAATTTTTAAGGATTGAAGAATTTCTTAAAAATTATTCTCAAGGATGTGTTTTTTGGCTTCTTCTAAAATTTATACTTGGGTCTGCTATTTGGAAAGCTCAACACATGCAACCAAGGCAAGGATTATGAAAGCCTGGAAAAGGGTGGGGAGGAAGAAAATCACAGAATAAAAGAATTTTTCTTTCTCAAGGACTTCTTTGCCTCCAAAGAATGCAAAATTGTTAGGAGAAATATGTCTGTCTATTTATTTTATGGTACACAATGTGATGTTTTGATACATGTATATACTGTGGAATGATTACATCAAGCTGATTAATACTCCACACATACTTATCATTTTTATGGTGAGAACATTTCAAATCTACTCTCTTAGAAATTTTCAAATATATTATTTGTTATTATTAATTATAGTCACTATGCTGTACAGTAGATCTCCAGAACTTATTCCTCCTAACTGAAACTTTGTACCCTTTAACCAACATCTGTATCTATCTGTATTTACATCTGTATTTATCTATGTTTCGAATTATTAGGACTTTGGAAAGAATCATGGACTTTAAAGTGAAAGGTGGAGGAATCTTCATGCCATGAAAATGTGATCTTGAGCAACTTTTTGAGTCTCTGTTTCTCAATTTGCAAAATGGGGTTTAGATGGAAAAATAATGAAAATGCAAACTACTTTAAAAATGTTCAAGTGTACAAGTGTTATTTTCTTTAATTAAAGTTGGCTTTCAGGCTGGGCGCGGTGGCTCACGCCTGTAATCCTAGCACTCTGGGAGGC
>NW_012154618.1:2593524-2616351 GCF_000956105.1 Propithecus coquereli | reverse complement strand
GGGAGGCTGAGGCAGAAGGATTGCTTGAGCCCAGGAGTTTGAGGTTGCTGTGAGCTAGGCTGACACCACGGCACTCACTCTAGCCTGGGCAACAAAGCGAGACTCTTGTCTCAAAAAAAAATAAATAAAGTTGGCTTTCAAGTATATTGGAATTTCAAGGTCAACCCCTAGCAATAATTTTTATGTGCAGAGCCCTAAACCAAAGGCTATTATTTAATGAGGACCCTGTTGCGTTACCAAGTATGGCTAAGAATATTCACCAAAAATATAGCCATTGTTCTAAATACTGGCTTGACTTTGTCTTGCTGTTTTAAGAACTAGCTAATAAGGAGTTAATGGTTCAATTAAAGTTACTTAAATGTGACTAAAATAGGACATTATCTTTTCAGCGACTGGAAAGAGAGCTGCTGCATTTTAGAATGCTAGTTTTTGGAGAGCAGCCGACTTTTAAAATGTTTATATCCCCATGTCCTCTTGCCCCACAAAGCTTAATAAAGATTCCAGTTGGAATTAAATTTACAATATGGTGACTGGGCATTTCGTTTTTACTGAGATACAGTACAATCCCCTTAGAGGATTGTATTTCATCTATGTAAATATCTACAGTTTGCAGATATCTCTGTCCCTACCCTAACAAATTGCAAAAGACTGTTGATGATATTTGGCCTCCCAAGAGCTCACAGATTTGTTTACAAACTACTTTCAGTATTATTTTCAAGCTCTGCAATCAAAATTGTGAGCCTCGGCAGTCAGCTGCCTGGGCATTTCATAACACACAGCCTTATGTTGATAACACTTGACTCGTCTGCTTGCCTTATCTCCCCAACTGCACTATGGTTATTGAAGAGCAGACACCAGGGCTTCTGTCCCATTCACAGCAGACACTCAAAGAGTCTCTATAATACATGGAGTGTTGGAAGGAGTGTGACAGGCCATCTGATCTAACATTCTTATCTAGAGAGTGAGATTTAAAGGCCCAAGGAAGTTGAAAGACTTGCCCAAGGTTACTCAATTAGTAGCAAAATGAGAACCTTAACCCAGGACTCCCAACTCCCAGATCTGTTGGATAAATCAGAAAGGAACATTAAGAAGCTTAAAGATCTGATGATTTGAAAGGCTGCAATTGAAAAGGAGGAAAACATGTAGAGTCATTTTTCTCCTCCCTGTTCCTGTCAGGTCCCCTATGATGGAAAGACACTAGCTTACAGGTCTGAGTAGAACACATAAAAGCAGAAGTATGGCATTTGGGGAGATAAGGATATGAAAAAAAAGTGGGAAGATTCTTCTCTGAATAGAAAAACTACAAATATTAGTGACTTCCCAGTCATTTATGCTAGAATTAGTCTTCTACCCCAGCCTGCCTCCAGGAATCTTCCTAGCTGGTCCAGACCTGGTTTTAGAACGAGAATAACAAACTGGTTTACCAAAGCTCTGAGTAAGGGCTTTCAGGACATCTGCACATATTGGTCTGGATTTGACTAAGTGAGATAATTGGGACAGGGATTTGTAAATAATAAAGCACTAGACAAGCAAGAGGGAGATCACCGCCCATCATTTATTTTACTCCAAGAAAGGCTTGGCTTTCGTTTGAACTGTTGGAATTTGGAGCCAGAACAAAACAGAATCAAGAATGTTACAGAATTAAATCTTGGCTTTTAAAATGCAGAATGGCCACACTGTTCCTTTCATCACAAGAAAGACCCAAATTGCTATAAGTGAAGTTCCCTTGCTATTTCCTCATTCCAAGGTACATAGGAAGCACATCTCTCTTATTGGATTCAAATCCACACATGGTTAATATTTCAAAAGCTGATAAAACAGAAGGACAACTTTGCAAGTAATCCTTGTGTAATGTAGTGATTTGGGGAATTCTGGCACTTGGAAGTTTATAAAGTTAAATATCAATTTTAGCTCTGTTGCTTGATTCATGACAAGAAATCTTCTGAGGTAGTAAAGATAGCAAAAAAATTAGGACTGTAATTCATGTCTCCCTAGCATAAGACCTAGCACCTTTGGGTTGGTACAATGCCCAGCATGAGGACAGTCAGAAGAACAGCTAATTTGGTGTGTTCTTGGAGGTCTAACTCAAAGATACACTTATCCCCAATAATTGTCTCAGGAGCCAAAAGCTAACTGTGCAAAAAGCCAAATCTCAGATACAGTTGGAAAGACCATCTAAAGCTAATATGCAAATTAGCTCTGGCCCCTGGATTTAATACCTAAAACAAACTAAATCCAGACCAGAAGAACGGAGAACTCAATCAAAGATTAGGGATAAATGGATGATTCTTCTCTGAATTGAAAAATTGCAAATATCAATGACATCCCAGGCATTTGTGCTAGAATTAGTCTTACGTTTTTATAAGCAATCCAGAATTGAAATCTCCAAGTTTGTACATCATGCTAAGTTTTCTAGAAGCAAAATGCCAACCTAATAAAAAAAAAAATGGCAGAAGAGCTCACTGGGTTCTGAGAATGGCCAGAATACAAAGTTTCAAGGCAGGCAAGTGAACAAGGAAACCAGGCTTAAATAATTACAGAATTTCGCTATCCCTGTAAATTGTCCCTGTGGAGTTTTCTGAAAGCGTGAGCACAAAGTACTGCGACTAAAAACAAATGTCAACAAAATGTAAAGCGTCCTCAGGAAGGGATGTGCAAACTAAACTCTGTACAAACTGTAGCGTACTTAGAATCTTTGAGGCAATTTCATCTGCTACCTTCCAAGATCCATTGGAGAGGAATCAGAACTGCACCGGAGGGCCTCTGGGGCTCTCACATCAGGAGAGCCTCAGGGTGAAAGTTTGGAGGGATCTTTGAGATGACATTCTGTACCAGAGCATTGCTGGGACAATCAAACCTTCCAGGGTGCTGACTGCACCTGCTCTGGGCTAAGCACCCAGCATGCATGAATCTTCTCACTTATTATTCAGTCACCCATGAAGTAAGGAAATTATTAACCCACTTTATAGAAGGAACTGAGGCTTATAGGAGTTAACTAACATGCTATGAAGGGGCAAGAATTCCAGCTAAGAGTGTTTGATTCCTGAACCTCTGATTATGCTAAACTACTATGAAGTTTTCATAAAACTTTGTTTTCTTTCTCCTAGAGAATCCAGAGTGCAGCCATTAGTAATCAGTGGCTCCTTTTGATTCGTGTGTGACTAATGCCCCTCCCCACCCCCATCTCTCTTCTAGGGACAAAGATAGTGTTCTCCCCTTTTCTTGCTATGTCCCCTGGAAAGAGAAGGCACTGAGCCCCCCAGCTTGAGTGGAGCAGTAGTGATATTTTGAAAGCGTAATTTGAGAGGACTAAATTTAAGATAAATTTCTGAATGCTTAAAAATTAAGGAATTCCTCATCCTACCAGGAGGTGCAGGTTGAAAACATAAATGAGTTTAAGAAATCTTTAAATAAGTTCTTGGATGGTACATCCAAATGGCTTATTCAAGGACACTGGGAATGTCTGAAGGACATCTCTAATCCTTTGGAAATGGTATAGCACTGAAATTCCATTCCTTGGTGTTACTGTCAGAGACCATTTTTACACTGGATATATTAGAATCTAGTCTAGTTGAAACATTTTTACTTAACTTTCTTTAGGTTTCTGAGTGTCAGTAATTTGGGGGAGAGTATCTCAAAAAACAATATGTAGTTAACAGCTCTGAAATACAGTAGCTATTTGATGACAACATTTTCTGTTGTTTCCATTCATTGTGATCATACTTTCCTCATCATGTGTCCTTTTGATAATGTTTTACAGACATTGTTGGTTTATATTTATTATTTGTATGTCTCCTTCCCAGACTGAAGTAAGCATGATTGATGTTAGCAATACGGGATCACCACGCATCTATTATGACTTGGGGTCCCATGCTAGTTGCTGTCTACATTTTTAGTTATCCCCAAAGTGTGGTAATGCAATTATCACTTACTTAACAATTGCATTAAGCATTTATTTATTTCAAAATAATACAAGATCTACACAATTGATTAGTGGTAACAAATATTTGAGCAAGCAAAAAAAACCAAGATAACAAAAATATAAACTATTATATTTTCCTCTAATTCGATCCATATTTATTGAAAATTTTGAGAAACAAGTTTATATCTTGAATATGTGGATCAGATCATTTCTGTTTGCACATGCTGTTCCCTCTTCCTAACCAGCTTTTCCTTTATCTACCTTTGCCTTTTCTTACCTGAGAAAGATGAATCTTTCTCACCTGCCACCTCTTTAGAAAAACCAAAATGCAAAGCAAAAATGAATGCATGAGGTCAATAGGTCAACAGCATTTGCCAAAACCTACCAGGATTGAGTATTTGCCAAAACCTACCAGGATTGAGAAATAATGGAAAACTTCCTATCAACATAAAGCTTTACTAATAACAAACAGAGAATTGTTTTCCATTCAATTCATTTCTTCATGGAATGTTCATTTAATCCACTCCAAGTAGATTGTTAACCACTAAGAAACTTTAATTCTGGACACCAAAAATAAACTATTATTGTTTTCTTCTTTGAGTTTTCAATTCTTCATCTCAATTGTTTATTTAAAACAATTTATTTTTGATAGATTTAGTCTGCTTCAAGTTTAAATAAATATGAGAATTTATTCATTCTACTCCTATCCATGAGGAATGAATTTTAACAGATGGGCCATTAAGGAATATAAAATGGAAAGCACAGGGTCTTTGCGGTTGTTGTTTGTCTTTTGCCTTGGGTTATTCTCAGATGCCAGATTTTCAGGTGCACTCGATGTTTTATCTTTCACTACACTGTTAACTTGGTGGTCTTCTCCCCATGAACCTTACTTCTCTTCCCTGTGTAGGTCATTTATGATCATATTCTAGAAACTCCTGCACATTAAGCCCACGGCAGGGAAAACCCAGCAGCACGGGTTTTCCATTATGGGGACAAGCCAGCCACCTGGCTGGGCACTAGATCCCAATGTCTTTCTCCCTCATTACTATTAAAAGTCAGCTGCATTCCCTGGCCCCACAATATTCAAACTGCGCGTGATGAGTCTTGTGCCCTCCAAGGCTGTAAGAGTGACGAGAGAAGGCAGCTTGTACCCAAAAGTCACTACGGTATGATGTGCTAAGAGATCCTTAACAGAGATATTTCCTTATTCAAACTTTGTTTCAAGTGTGTCATCTTTTTACTTATACATACTTATATTCTTAAGCTACCAGTAGACGAGGTTCATAATTTTTATTCTTCATTGACGCACTATGCTGGTATCTTTTATGATGTCTGACTGTGGCATAGCAATGCAGAAACTTTTCGCTTTCAATATTTGTACATACATATTTCTTTAATATTTCAGGATGCTTGGAGCTAAGCAACACCCACATTTCTTGCCTGATGATTCAAGTGCTAAAAAAAAAAAAAAATGCTAAATTTTATCTTTTACAGAGAGAAAAAAAGAGCTCTGAGTCCTGTGGATTAAAGCAATGATTCCCGAATTTTTGTTGGCATGAAGAATCGTCTGGGGGCTTTCTCTCTTAAAAACAAAAGCAAAAAACCCTGCAGATTACAAATTCCCAGACCCCATCCCTGGAGATACTGATTAAGGCCCAGGAATTTATCTTCTTTAATTTCTCTTAAAGTAGGGCCCTCAATAATTCTGAGAAAGGCCCACAGATCATGCTCTGAGAAACCTAGAATGAAGAGCTGTTTTAGCTATTCTTACCCACTTGCCAAGCTGTCATCTGGGATAATTTCTGTCTAAACTCAGAAAGAAACCCATGAGAAGTTTAAAAGTCCTTCTGTGAGTAAATTGAATGTCCTACAATGGATGGGTTCTGGATGCCTTGGGAAGAGATAAAGGCAAATGCTTTGTTTCCCAAAAAGGCCTTATTCCATCTCTAACTGACTCCTTCTCCTCCTCCTCTTCCTCTTCTCTACCTCTTCCTTCTCCTCGTCTTTTGGTTCATTTAGGCAAATATTCTTTTCTTCTGTCATTATCCTGCCTCCTTTTCCAGAGGCTGATGTGAAGTCTGCCAAGCATCTATTTTTAAGAAGATGGATTATGTATGTATTAACTGCTAGCAAAATTTAGAGGTGGGATTAAGAACTTCAGGAAAGCCAAGAAACCACTATCTCCAGAGTCCTGGCATTGGTTGGGATAAAATTGCTTTTCTTATTTTTAAGATGAATCTGCTGGCATGATGTCAAATAGTACAGAAATTCAGCAGCACACCATTGCTCAAATCCTAGTGAGGGAGCATTCCTCCCCCTGCCACTCCACCCCATGACAGGAACAGGCAAACAGAATGCAGTGCACAGAGTCCCACCAAGTTCAAAGCCATCAAACACAGGAGCTAAGGAAAAGGCCGCCATAGGACTCTCAGGCAGCCACAATGGAAACCTCTGGGAGCTGGTTATCAAGATTAGCACCCAGGATAACTCACAGCCTAGGAGAGGAGCAGAGCTTTTGAAGGGGCAGTTGGGGGATGTGAGGGTAGCTAGACTGATTTAAGAGGCTGTGAACACAGACAAAGCTATTTACAAGCAAGGTCTTTCATTCTTTTATCGGTGAAGCAAACCAGCTGCCCTGCTAGTCTTGACACCGTAATCTGAGCCATGAGATGGCAGGTGGTTAACAACATCCTCTCTCACCAAGCCAGGAAATGATGAAAAAAATGTCTCCAGGGACCCCTTCAGGGATAAACAGGGGGAAATGCCCATTGTCTTTTGAACATATAGCTGTTGGAACGGGAAAAAAGGAGTTTCAAAAATGGGTGAATGGCGAATAGTGGGGTTTGCATCCTGGCAGTGTTTGTACCCACCTCCTTGCAGTCAAAGTTGTTGTCCTGGGAGAATCATCCTGGGAGCCAAAGGAGCACTTTAAAAGCAAAATAGCTTTGTCCCCTGTGCTCCCACTAGGAGTCAGACCTCTGCATTGCCTTGCCGAAGACTGAGTTAACCCATTTTCTCTCTGTCCTATGCCTAGAGAGGGAACGCTGAAGAGATTCCCTGGAAGGGAATGACACACAAAGGGTGTCCCCTATGAGCAGGAAACAAGTAGTTCTTACTCAGAGTCACTCAACTTCTACATGTTTCAACTTCCTATTTTCCCCAAAGCCACCTCAAACCTTCAAGAATATCCTTTTCATTGATGCCTCTTGGACCATCAATTTATTCTACGTGTAGGGGAAGAGCAGATACTGCCAGGCATTATCATCCAACAAGAATCACCAGAGATGTTCCGTAGATCTACCCAAGTTTGTTCGTGTATTGCACCACTAAATGGAATCTGGAAACTGTAGTTCTGTACTATAAGTCGTTGTTTGGAAATTGATGTAAGATACAGACTTTACCAGTTATTTGTCTCAACACATTGTTTATCAAAATGAATAATTTGCATTTGCGGATTTGTTATGCTCCTGCGTGCACTATATCCTGGGAATGCCAAAGAACTAACGTGCTATGCTCACTCACTCTTTCATTCACTTACTGATGGGCTGCTCTGTTGCTACTGACTCATTGCCTTACTTAACAGTTAATGCAACCATTTTGCAGCTAATACCCCTATGAGGGACTGATTCTTCCATTGTTCTACCTGCAAGGCCCCAAACCTAAGCTGGAGTAAGTTCTTCTGTTTATATACCAAAAAAAATTAGATAAATAAATATTAAATAATAAAACATATAAAATAAATTGGCTCAAAACATTTTCTCACCTGAGATATTTTAATATTATAGGACACATCCATTGTGATAATTACCTTGAACAACATGATCATGTCCAAGCCCCAAAAGAACATGAAACACTCTGAAAAAAATAGCAACCAAGCTGACAGACTCATAGAATTAGAGAGGCAGGATCAATCAGTTCTCTCATTCTAGTGGAGGAAACTGAGACCCAGGAAAGTGAACTAAGTTGCTCAAGGTCACAAAATCAGTGGCAGAACTAGGCCTAAATTATAGTCTCTGGACATTAAGTCAAGAGCTTTCATTACCACATTGGCTGACTAAACAATATCTCTTTTCAAAGAGTCTTAATTACAAGTTGTATGATGATAATACTGGTGGCCTTTTTGCAGAACTAACCCCTGAACCCTCTGTTTATCATGAAATGGTGCTTACATGCAAAATGGTTTGAATGTTTATGTCCCCTTCAAAATTCATGTTGAACCTTAATCTCCAACACAATAGTATTAAGAGGAGGGGCCTTTAGGAGGTGATTAGGTTGTAAGGGGTCCTCCTTTGTGAACGAGGTCAAGGTCCTTATGAAAGAGGCTTCACACAGGATGTAGCCTTTTTTGCTCTTTTGTACCTTCTGCCATGTGAGGACATTGGATTTAAAGGACCATCTTGGGAACAAAGATAGGGCCCTCATCAGACACTGAACCTGCTGGTGCCTTGATCTTGGACTCACCAGCCATCTATTATTTATAAATTACCCAGTCTGAGGTGATGTATGTGCTACTTCATTATAGCAGCACAAATGGACTAAGACATGTCCCTAGCTCATTTGGCTAATTTCACCTTGTTTAATTGGAGCTGGCAAAATTCTCCTCCTCCTTTGGTTGGTGGCCTTTTCAATCAAAACGGTTTTGCCATCTAAAGGGCCATTCTAGGGAGTGGGGGTGCTTTACCTACTCATGCTCATCTTTAAAAGGTCCTCAGGACCCACCATCCATCACTTTGTCTGTCCCTGTCTGGGCAGCTACGGCAGAGACCACCTTCCCTGTGGAATGCTAGCATGGCTTTATCTCTAGGGCTTTCCAAGTGTGGGGTCTTACCTCATCCTCTCCCCTAAACCTCCTGTCAGTATCATGGCTGCCTGAACTTTCTCATTCATTCACAGACTAATTGATAGCTACTGGGTGCCGGGCTCTGAGCTAAGGCCCATATTGACATCCACAGTACATACATGATGCCTGCTACCCAGATGGCGCTCAATAAAGGGTTTCGAATAAATGTTTTGAAGACAGAACAGGTGGTATACAATTAAAAACATTTTATTTGAACATAGTACACCCTACAGAAAACAATCTTGCTCTTAATATGCCTATGTAACCTGCCAAATTGCCTATCACTTCCAGGAGTTATCGACAAAAGGAAAAATCATGAAGAAATACAAGATGGGAAAGATGACAGAGAGAAACTTAATGCTGTTCAAGTAGAAGCAAGAAACAGGGCTGGTTAATCATAAAGGAAAAGTAATAATATTCTGGAATTGTGATAAAAGAGAGAAATAATGTCTTGAAAGAAGATAGTGGAAGGAAATAAAAGCTGTATTCAGGAAATAACTATGTAGTATGAATATCCTGGTAAAGAAAATTTGGAAAAACACACAATCCAAATATCAATGAATAATCGAGAATAAGATGGCAGCATAGAGTTTGTAATGTTATAAAATCTATTATCCTTTTCTGGATTTTGTGTGGGAGAGCCTGTGTGTGTGTGTGTGTGTATGTGTATATGTGTGTGTGTGTGCGTGCGCGTGCATCTTTATTCCAGGAAGGATGAAAAAGGTACGAGTGAACTGTGGGTGTAATCACGGAGCAGGAAGGCCAAGTATTTGGAGGACTGGTATTGTGGAGCCGCATTCTGAACCAGCACAAACAAGCCTCTGTCAGCTTACTGATAGCGAACCGATTACAAATGTGGAAAAACCTCCCTGCTGCCAAACTAGTCATCAGAACTGTGATAAGAAGGTGACAATCCAGTGGTAGGTACAAGTTCAGAGACTCACTAAAATTAAAAGAGGAAAAAAATAAAAAGGAGAACAAAGTGGCAGATCACTGTCTCCTTAACACAAAGGGTTCCCAGTCTCCAATTTCCCTGTGTATTCCAAAACTCCCCAAGCAATATAGTCACTGGCAACTTATTTGTTCTAAACACAATGGGTGTTTTTCAGAGCTGGTCTTAATGCTGTAATGGCAGCATTTCTCACTGCTGACCCTACTTTCTTTTGTGACAGCAGATTTTCCCTCCTTTCTCTCTGGCTCCTTTTTATTCTCCTCCCCAGGCCCCCTGCCCTTTAATTTGGGAGTTGCTTGGAGGTTCTGTCCTATCTTCTCTCACCCCATATACTCTTCTAATGAAATATTCTTCGCTGTCTGACTAAAGGTACTATCGTATTTTGATGAGTCTCAAACTTATCCCTAGCCGAGATCTTCTAGACCTGAACATCCAACAGTTCATCAGCTGCCTTCACGTGAATGAGTACCAGGCATCTCTAACCCAACACGTCCAACATGTCTCCCCCTCCCGTCACTGATCAGTGAATACCTGTCATTCACCCAGGCAACCCAGACAGACTTCCGAGCCTCATCTTCATCCTTTTCTATTCTTTAGATCACAACTATTTATGCACCATAAACTGTGCTAGGTAGGCCCAGGGCAGAGTAGTAAACAAGGTCAAAATGGTCATTGCCCTCATGGAGCTTATAACCTTGGACTCTTCCTTACTCTCGCCAATCCTGCCAACTCTCTGTGCTGTTGTTCTTGAGACAGTCCCCTTTTCTCTATCCCCACTGCTGCTTTCCTACTTTAGGTATCCATCATTTCTTGCCTTGATTGCCTTAATCCTTAATAGCTTCCTAATTATTTCTCTGATTCTAGGCTTGCCTTTCCAAACCGTTTCCACACATCTGCCTAAAAGCAATCTTACCACACCATCGCCACTTAACATGCCTCAATGGCTTCTCTCTGCTCTTGGGATAAGGGTAAAACTTATCATTAAAAGGCTTAAAGGAAGGGTTGGACTAAAGCCTGTAGGAGCCCTGGGAAGGAAGACATGGTGTCCTTTCAAACCTGAAGTCTTTAAATATTCATTCGACATTGTTCATCAGGAAACACTGGTTCTATTAATAAATATCCATTTATATCTAAAGTTAGAAATTTGCTATATGCATTAACTATAACATAGCATCTGTTTAAAGCATACATGATTCATACACATATAAAAATGGGATCTTGCTCCACATATTGATATATTATGTAACCTTCTCTTTTAATTTTCATATTGTAGATGTCTTTCCATGTCATTAAACATTCTTCTACCACATCATTTAAATGTCTACACAGTATTTAATTGACTTGTTTATTTTTAAATTGGATCGTTTCCAAAGTGATATATGTACAAGTTAAAAAATCAAATAGTATCAAAGGGTTTAAAGAAAAAAAAAATAGCACCCTGTGGCATCTGTCCCCACATGCCAGTCCCCAGAAGCAACTAAGAATATTTTAGCTGTTGCTCCTCCTAATTTATCTCTGTATTTGCAAACAATATGTGTATGTTGCTTTTTATTGATTTATCTATTTTATCTGCAACTTCCCATCATTTACTTCCCAGTATAAGGTAGTCATTCAACAAATACATATTGCTCACCTACTACGTGTCAGGCACTGTTCCAGGCATCAGGAATCCAGCAATGAGCAAGGCAGACAAGGCTGTTGCATTCAAGAAACTTAAATTCTAGGAGAAAGACAATTGAAAAGCAAATAACTAAATAAAAACAATTTAATAAATTGCTATGTGCTATCAAGAAAATAAAATAGGGTGATAGAAATTTAAAACACTGACTTTCAGTAGGTTGGTCAAGGAATGTTCATCTGAGGTGACATCTGAGTTGGGCCCTGAATGATGAGAAGATCCTGCAGTGTGAAGATCTAGCAGAAGTGCTGTGTAACAGGGACCCTGCAACAATGGCTTTAAGTAAGTTTTTTTTTTTTTCCCCCTTATGTAGTAGCCTGAGGTAGGTCATTCAGGGACCTGGGCTCCCTCTATTTTATTGCTTCTCCAGTCCCTCCTCTGTAAGGTCTCAGATGGCTCCACCACATGTGCCAAATAGGAAGGTGGAGAAAGGAGGAGAGCACACACACACTCTTCTCTACGAGGGCACAACTCAGCAATTTCCCACCTCTTTTGCTCACATCTTCTTGGCCAGACTTTAGTCACAGGCGCACGCCTAGCTGCAAGAGAAACCTGAAATGCAGTTCTATTCTGGGCAGCCATGCATGATAAGGAATTTCGTTTTTATTCTAATTGCAATTGGAAGCCATGGGAGAGTTTTTGGCAGTGAACTGATTTGACTATTTTCCCTCACATCTACCCCATCTCCATTTCTTAATAGCATTATATCACTAATTTTGATTATTAATTAGTATTTACATCAGCATTAGTATGTAAATATTGTTCATTACAGAACCAAGTAGTATAGATTACATTTCCTTTTCTGTACAGCTTTTAGTTTGCCTCTCTAATATCCTTTATTTTTCATATACATAATCATATACACATGCACAAAAATTCATCCCAGATTCTCCATCGTATCATTGATCAGATCATCTATTCTGTCCAGTTTACTTTTGTTCTGTCTTCCAAAATCTAGTTGAAATCTCTCATCCACTGATGTCTCCACTACTATCTTTTCCTTGTGAACATTCCTTTTTAATATCTTTACTACCATGAATCTTGAGATGGAGGGAAAAAATAAGCATGATCTATCCACCAATTTAATTGCAATTCCATTAACATTTTGGCTTAAGAATTCTCTTTTACAGTAACTTTTGACCTTGTAATACACCTTTTAAATGAAATTCTCCTTTTGACATTTTGTGAGGCTACAGAACAGATTAAAATGGATTTCAATACGTCTTTGTCAAATTATTGTTCCTTTGAAGGTGACTGAATGCCAGGAGGGGAGGGGAGGTGCTCTGGCTTTAATAGGGCTACACTCTTCCTCATCATTCAACTCCCGGCTCTGACATCACCTCTGCCCACCCCATTCTACTTCCCCTACAATGTGTTATGATGGCTTGTACCACTCCTTGTATATTCCACTCGCCCTTTAAAGGCCAGCATCTCTGTCTTTTGGGCTGTTGTTGAACTGCTCACCTTATTGCCTGGACTACCTCAGTGAACAGTTTAATATTTCTGCCATGTATGGACTCTTTCCACCTCTTCCTTGAGAGGAAGGTTTTATTCAGAACCGTCTTTGATTCTTTCTAGATATAATTGCCACTCTTAGCTTTTATCTCCCCTATGAGCATTTCAATTGTACTCAAGCTTAAAATCCCATCTCCAATGCTACTTTGTTCCTGAAGATTTCTCTAAGGAATCCAAGTCCCTATCTTCTGTCCCCAGTGTCCTACACATACATAACATTCAGTAAATGTTTCCTGAATGAATAAACTAAGTCACCTAATGAGGATCATATACAGTTTTTTATAGTATATATTTCAGAAAACATTTTCAAGCTTCTATCATTCAATGTGAAACAGCTGAGAAGTCTAGCACTGCTAACATCAAGCACCATGCCTAGCCCAGAAGCAGATCTGCAGCAAAAGGATATTTAATGTTTTCCTCCACTGCGTATTTGGCACAGCAAGGATAATGTAAACAAACCCATCTGTTTCCTCTCGTCCAAGGATTTCCCAATGGTGACCAAAAAAAACTTTGTGCTGAACTTCTAATGACTCCTGACTTATCTCACCTGTTCTTTGTCAGAAACTTGTTAAAAATTTTGATACATATGAATATGTTACTAGGACACAACCTGGAATAAGAATAGAATTCTTATATAAAAGTCAACAGCTTTGAAACAAGAAGGTAAGTTTCTTGGCTGATTATCTATTCTCATGACATGTGGGTAGCTGGCTTGTTTAAAACACTATGTTTTTTACTATGTATGTTTTTTAAAAAAACTTGATCTTAACCAGGAATTACATATTATAGGATTTAGGGCCAAAAGGGACCCAAATAAGTTATCTATTTCATTATCCAACTTTTTCAGAGAAGATCTTTAAGAGCATGTTGCAATTTTAAAGTTTAAAAATTGGATAAAGGTTTACATTTTATATATTCACATCAACACTGTGGACCATTTTTATAAATGACATTGCTTATTTAAGGTCAGCTGATGTCTCTACCCTGACATTTAAAACCCCTCTTATCTCAAGTCTTCCATTCTAACTTATAATTATGAAGTTCATTTTGCTTCCCTTCTGCAATCTGAGGAAGTCAGTGTCTTACCTGCATTGCAAACAACCACTTCAGGATACCTGGAATGCTGTTATGCTTCTTAACTTTATCCTGTTAATCAATTCAAGTAAGTCTCATTGGACCCAAACTGTAGGCTTGACATTATTAAACATCATCATCTTCTAGCAATTCCAGGCCAAAGTCTATAAAACTGACTATTTTGCTTAGGTTTAAATAATATATTTTAGAACATCCATTTAATTGAGCTTTCTGTACACTGTTCTCTTTTAAAACAGAGCATATGAAAAGATGCTCCACGTCATTAGCCATTAGGGAAATGCAAATCAAAATTACAATGAGATACCACTTCACACTCACCAAGATGGCTATAATAAAAAAACCATAACAAATGTTGGTGAGAACGTAGAGAAATTGGAAAACTTGTGCATTGCTGGTGGGAATGTAAAGTGGTACAGCATTTTGGAAAACAATTTAGCAGCTCCTCAAAAAGTTTAAACACAGTTACCATATGACCCAGCAATCCTACTCCTAGGTATATATCCAAGAGAAATGAAAATATATATCCACATAAAAAATTATATACCAATGTTTGTTTATAGCCAAAAAGTGGAAAAAACCCAAATATCCACCCCAACAGATGAGTGGATAAACAAATTGTGGTATTTTCAAACAATGGAATGTTATTTGGCCATGAAAAGGAAGTACTGATATGTGCTACAACATGGATGAACCTTGAAAATACTATGCTAAGTGAAAAAAGCCAACCATAAAAAATCACATATTATATGATTCTGTTTATAAGAAATGTCCAGAATAGTTGAATCTATAGAGATACAAAGATTAGTTGTTGCCTAAGGTCAGGGAAAGTGGGTAGAATAGAACTGGGGAGTGACTGCTATTAGGTATAGGGTTCCTTTTTGGATGATAAAAATGTTCTAAAACTGATCATGGAGATGGCTGCACAACTCTGTAAATATACTAAGAACCATTGAATTGTACATTTTAAATGGATGAATTATATGGTATATTAACTGTATCTCAATAAAGCTGTTTTCAAAAACTTTAAAGAACAGAGTTCAGCATTCTCCACTGATAAAAGACAATAATAAAAAAGAATTGGCTGATATAGCAAAACAAGGATATTTGGCCTTTATTCCCCTTCCAGATACTGCTGCTTTAGCTCACTTAACAATTTTATGTGCTTACCCCATGTGATATGTAATCAGAGCTCAAAGCCTCAACAGGAAGTCCATAACAGTTCTTTCAAACAAACTTAAAAAACAGTTTAATAACATTATCTAATAGTGTAGTAAAGCCCTGCTTTGATGCCATTTTATGATCTTAAGCTCTTGCTTTCCATTTTGAAATAACAGAAGGGCTTATACAGATAATGTAATTTGACTTTACTAAACTTTTTTCCTCGAAAAAAAAAATGTCTATCATATTTGGGACAAAGAAAATAATGTTCTTAGGTGTTTTTAAATCCCTAATCTACTATAGTTCTATCAGGACTTAAACCCATAAAATTAAGTCCAAAACATAAGAGTGGCACTTACATAAAAACCAAGTTTTGATTTAAATTGAAAGAGCTATTTAAAGACCAGTCCAATGGATCACCCATGAATTGTTTACATAATTTCTAAATTAGTTTCATGTGTATTCTATTTCACCAATGAGATCATATAACTTTGATCTACCCCAGTCTTACCTTTCTCAAGATATGAAACCAGACAAATTAATTTCCTAAGTATTTTACATATATTACCTTTTACCCAGCCCTCTAAAGAAAGCTTAAGTTCCTCAAAGACAAGGACCTCGTCCTAAACTTCAACAGCTCACAGAGACCCCACAACAGTCATGTGTTTCTCAAAGTCCAAGACTGGGGCCAGTTGTCTGGCCAGGCTACAATACATATACTGTTTGTGCTATTAATGTATGTCTATGTCGATATGTATATAACATGTATCTTTATCTACTCATCTATCTTCTACTTATTATTTATACTTCTTTGCTCCCAAATCTTCGAGAACTCCCGATTTTCTTTGAATACCCTTCAAACTCCTTAGTATAGATTTTGAATCTCTTTGCCAACTTCCCCATCTGTCCTTTCTAGGCTGCGCCTCACATGCCAACCCACCAGTTACTCAAAGCTCCCCTTCCACACATATGCGCTGTCATACTTCCAGGCCTTTGCTGTCCCTTGGATTGCTATCCAGTCTATGAAAAATCTGTTAAAATTTTAAGGTCCATGTCAAAAGTTACCTTTTCTATGGACCTTTCCTTTTCAGAATTAATTTCTCCTTTTAAATGCCCCCACGGCACTTTGTCTAGCATTATACCCCTTATCCCAGCTTGATCAATATGATGCCTAGGGACATGTCTTCTCTCCTAATATTAAGTCTCTGATGTTTGAGACTATTTACACATAAATCCCCTAACAAAGCACATGCTATATCCCCTGTACCCTATACAGAAAATCACTCCATAAATGCTTGCTAGATGGAATTATTCTTATATTTGATTCCCCATAACACTAAGAATGGTGTGGGCACATACCAGTGAATCAATAAATGATGTTAATTGATGGAATATAAGTTCCTGGAGGAAGGATTCAAATGCTCAATGACTGATTTTAGTGACAATTAAACAAAATGATAGATCTTGACACACAAAAATTTATTCTCTAAATTTTTCCTACATGAAATTAAATTTAAGTAACAGACAGTTTAATGTACCAAAACAATTAGCTGAGTATTTAGTTTCAATGTATTTTTATTTTCAGTGGTTCTTCTGGAATAAAACGGTTTTCATCTGAGGAATACACATAAAAGAATTTGGAAGTCAATTCTTAGAATATAGATGGATTTTTGT
This sequence comes from Propithecus coquereli, assembly GCF_000956105.1. Lineage (NCBI taxonomy): Eukaryota > Metazoa > Chordata > Mammalia > Primates > Indriidae > Propithecus > Propithecus coquereli. Next base: position 2,599,517 of record NW_012154618.1, on the reverse strand, counting down.
CACTGTTTATTCAAGGTTCATTCAAGCATTTATCATTTATGAGAACACTGGGCAGACACTGAAATAGGTACTGGATCATCAATGAATAAGACATGGGACCTGCCCTTAAAGTTTTTACAGTACAGTGGGGGAAAGATCTCAAAGGAATCTAGGTTTCGGTGCTTCTGAAAAACTGGTACTAATTAGCTGGATATTTATGAATCTGCAAGTTCTTTAAAATGTACTCTTTTAAATTCAGATTATAACATTTATGTTTCAATGTATACTAAAAAAAGCTATAACAATATTTAGAAAATCATTTTTATTGACACAAACAGCAAAAGAATATAATTAGACACTATGAATCAGGGCTGAGACTAGGGTAAGACAAGAGAGGTTTCTTAGTGCAAAATTTAAAGAGGTGCTCGCTCTCAGGGACCTCAAATGCAGGGTCAGCCTGAAAAAGGAGTACCATTTAAATTTAGCACCCTAGGCACCTCCCCTGCCTCGCTTTGTTTCTGGCCCAGCTATGAATGTTTACAAAAATAATTTTTTTGTGGTACACCTGGTTCTGTACACTTGGTATGTTCCATTACAAATGTTTTATAAACTATTTCTGGTTTATCAAAAATAGAATTTTGAAATCATAGAGGGAATACATTACTATGCAAAGAGAATATGTCTATTTTGGGGAGGAAAGGGTAGATACTAAGGGAAAGGGAGAAAGAAAAACAATTAGCATATTAAAATGATTACCAAGTTAAAAACTTCCAAGTGTTCAGATTAGAAGTAATTCTCATAATTGTTCTATTATCCCTAACTATTAACTTAACGCTTTTGCTAACTTCAAATCACTTCTTTATTGGCACCTTTCTAAGATCAATACCAAATGAACTGAATGAATAGGAATAAAGCAATGAGATAAGTTATAAGCTAATATCAATACGCTTTCAAGACAGATCACTTTGGAGTTTAGTACCTGAAGATGATTCTCTTCTTAGTTCCTTAGTCTAGTTATTGATGGTTATGCAGGACCAAATAAGGAAATTCTGGATGCACTTGATCCACAGGAATATCACTCAACTAAAAAAGCATTAATTTAAACTAGTTGTCCTAAAAAGCAGTTTCATATTTAGGTACATTATTAAATATAGAGTGAGTGATAATTTATTAATAGATTTAAAAGACATTGACATTAAGTGGTGGGAAAGGTTTTCCTATTAGATCAAAGTAATAAGAACTTGAAATCAGCCTTTCAAGTGTCATTGCACCTGGTAATACAATGTTCAATGTCAGATAAAATTTTAAAGCAGCTTTCTGAAAAGTTCCGAGGACATATAAAGTAAAACGTTTCTCCCCACGTTGCCTTGATTACACTTCCCCTTCTCTACACATTTTTTAGGATATTAAGAACTGCTATCCATCTATTCTGGGTTGGTGGTAGGTTTCTTTTTCTTTCATTTCGCTTTAAACTTGAAAATTTGTACCTACCAAAGTGTTAGGTATTAGAACTAAGAATTTTATATAGAGCTCTCAACAGAACCTAGAAAAGCTTGGTTGTGGCTGTGACTTATCTATAAAACTATTTGCTATGGCCCCTAAATGAGGTTTTGCATGTTCTGCAGTGATAGCAGCTAAACAAAATCATTTCAAGCTACCATAAATGGTGATGTTTGTGTAGTAAGATGTTTTTTCATAGGATAATAAAAAGGCTGAGGCAGCTCTTAAACTAACATGCCTGGATTTTCAGAGTAGAACATTCAAAATCATAAAAAAATCTTTCTACCAATGAAAAATGACAAATCTAGGGACAACTATTACTTAATAAATGAAAGTGACCTTAGATGACTTGTTCATCTCCCAAATGTTAAGAATACCTACAATTATAGACTATATAAAGTTTTTCTAACTATAACTCTTAATAACTTACAAAAAGTTTAAAACATCAAACCAAAACAAGTTAAAATATTTTAAATTTGTGATTGAAGTCAACTGAGCACACAGTTAAACACTACCACTGTGCCCCCAAAACCTTTTCTTCTCCTAAATGTGATCCCTACAACTCTTACCTCTACAACAAACTAAAATCCAAGCTCATGAAATAAAATTCTTGGAGAATACGATCCTTCTGGTGACTCAAATCATTATTGAAAATTTTCTATGAATGTTTCTGTGAAAACACTGATTAATAAATCCCCAATTTCCTTGCTAGTATTAATACAAAAATACACATATATACTCTTGCAAACACTCATTACACTAGTTGTTTTCTTAATTTAGATCACATAAAACATTTTTAACATGCATTGGCCCAAAATTTTCACTTTGGATCAACTACTCAATCCATATTGGAGAGATCAAGGTTTATAAATAAATTATATATCACTTTATAAAAAATGAAACTTCAATTTAAACTTTTAGTTATCTGATGTCTTGGGTAAATACTTTAGATAAACACCATTCATGCAAACTTTTCTGCATCCTTTATTGGGTGATAGGAACTTTGAATCATCTTCAAAGCCAAATGGTGAATTATTTTCATTGAGATTCTATAAAATTGCATGAATGTCACAGCTATAAATCCTAAAAGCCAAAAGAAATTTGATAACCTCAATGAAATGGGCCAATTATTTGAAAGATAACCACCTGTCAAAACTCACATATGTGAAAAGAGACAATCTGAATAGGCCCATTTCTATTATGGTATTTTCAAACAATGGAATGTTATTTGGCCATGAAAAGGAAGTACTGATACACACTATAACATGTAGAAATTGAATTAAAAATGGATAACCTTCCAAAACAGAATGTACCAGGCTCAGATGGGTTCATTGGTGAATTCTACCAAACATTTCAGCAAGAAATTATACCAATTCTCTTTCAGAAGATAGAAACAGAGGGACTATTTCCTAACTCATTCCAAGAGGCCAGCAATACCCTATTACCAAAGGTAATAAAGAGATTTTAAGGAAACTACAGAGCAGTATCTCTCATGAACATAGGTACAAAAATTCTCAACAAAATATTAGTACATTGAATCCAACAATGTGTAAATAAAGAATTACACCACAATCAAGTGGGATTTATCCTAGGTATACAAAGCTGGTTTGAAGACTAATTAATGTACTCCATATCAAAAAGCTGAAGAAAATCACATGATCTTCCCAATAGATTCAAAAAAAGCATTTTACAAAATCCAATACTCATTCATGATAAAAACTGTCAGTAAACTAGGAATAGAAGGGAACATTTCCTCAACTTAATAAAGAACATCGACAAAAACCCTACAGCTAACATCATTATTTAATGGTGAGAAACTAAAAGCTTTCCCACTAACATTACAAATAAGGCAAGGATGTCCCCTCTTACTACTCCTTTTCAACGTTAGAAGTCCTAGTTAATGCAACAAGACAAGAAAAGGAAATAAAAGTTATACAGATTAGGAATCAAGAAATAAAACCTCTCTGTTCACAGATGACATGATTGTCTATGTAGAAAATTAAACAATTATACAAAGGTTGTAGGATACAAAGTTAATATACAAAAGTCAATTGCTTTCCTATATACCATTAACGAACAAGTGGAATTTCAAATTCAAAACACAATACCATTTACCTTAGCACCAAAAAAAAAAATGAAATACTTAAGTGTAAACCTAACAAAATGTGTACCAGACCTATACTGGAAAAACTACAAAAGTGATGAAAGAAATCAAAGAACTAAATGGAAATATTCCATGTTCCTAGATAATAAGTCTTAATATTACTAAGATGTCAGTTCTTTCAAACTTGATCTATAGATTCAACACAGTCCTAATCAAAATCCCAACAAGTTATTTTGAGGATATTGAGAAACTGAATCTAAACTTAAGATGGAGAGGCAAAAGGCCAAGAGAAGTCAACATAATATTAAAGGAGAATGAAGTTGAAAAACTGACACCACCTGACTTAAGATTTACTATAAAGCTACAGTAATCAAAGGAGTGTGGTATTGTTAAAAAAAAAAAAGATAAATAAATCAGTGGAACAGAATAAAGAACCCAGAAATAGACCCACATAAATACAGTCATCTAATTTTTGACAAAGGAGGAAAAGCAATGCAATGGAGAAAAGATACTCCTTTCAACAAGTGGTGTTGAAACACCTGGACACCCAAGTGCCAAATAATAAATTTAAACACAGACCTCACAAATACAACTCAAAAGGGATCACAGATCTAAGTGTAAAACACAAAACACTAAAACTCATAGAAGATATCACAGGAGACAATCTAGATGACTTTGGGTATGGCAATGAGTTTTTAAATACAATACCAAAGTCATAATGCATGAAAGAAGTAATAAGATGGGCTCCATTAAAATAAAAAATTTCTGCTCTGGGCTAGGAGCAGTGGCTCACACCTGTAATCCTAGCACTTTGGAAGGCCGAGGCAGGAGGATTGCTTGAGGTCAGGAGTTTGAGGCCAGCCTGAGCAAGAGTGAGACCCTGTCTCTACAAAAAAAAAAAAAGAAAAGAAAAATTAGCAGGGCATGGTGGCACATGCCTGTAGTCCCAGCTACTCTGGAGGCTGAGGCAGGAGGATAGCTTGAGCCCAGGAGTTTGAGGTTGCAGTGAGCTATGATGATGCCACTGCATTCCAGCCTGGGTGACAGAGGGAGACTCTGTCTCAAAAAAGAAAACAAAAACAAAAAAACTTCTGCTCTGCAAAAGACATTGTCAAGAGAATGAGAAGACAAGCCACAGACTGGGAGAAAATATTTGCAAAAGACATATCTGATAAACGACTATTACCCAAAATATATAAATAACTCCTAAAGCTCAACAATAGCTGGGTGAAGTGGCATGTTCCTATAGTCCCAGCTACTTGGGAGACTGAGGAGGGAGGATCGTTCGAGGCTAGGAGTTTGAGGCCATAGTATACAATAATCATGCCTGTGAATAGCTGCTGTACTCCAGCCTGGGCAACATTGCAAGATCCTGTCTCAAAAAACAAAACAAAACAACACTAAGAAAACAACCCAATTAAAAAGTGGGCCAAAGATCTGAACAGACACCTCATCAAAGAAGATATACAGGTGGCAAATAAGCATATGAAAAGGTGTTCTACCTCATATGTCATTTGGGAAATGCAAATTAAAACAGCAATGAAATATCATACATACTGACAACACCAAATGCTAGTGAGGATGTGGAGCAACAGTAACTTTCAGACATTGTTGGGGGGGAATGCAAAATGGCACAGCCATTCAGAAGACAGTAATTTCTTATAAAACTGAACATACTCTTATCACACTACCCAGCAATCTCAATCCTTGGTATTTACCCAATGGAGTTGAAAACTTATGCCCACACAAAAACCTGCATATGGATGTTTATACCAGCTTTATTCATAATTGCCCAAACTGGGAAGCAGCCAAGATGTCCTCCAGTAGGTGAGGGGTAAACAAACTGTGGTACATCCAGACAATGGAACAGTATCCAGCACTATCAAGCCATAAAGACACATGGAAGAACCTTAAATACATATTATTAAGTGAAAAAAGCCCATCTGAAAAGGCTACCTACTATATGTTTCCAACTATATGACATTCTGGCAAAAGCAAAACTATGGAGACAGTAAAAAGATCACTGGTTGCCGGGGATTATGGAGAAGAGAAATGAATAAACACAGCACAGAGGATTTACAGGGCAGGGAAAATGGATGATATTACAAAGGTTGATATGTGTCATTATACATTCGTCAAGCCATAGAATGTACAACAAACAGAGCGAAGCCTGATGTAAACCGTGGACTGTGGGTGACTGGGACGTGTCAATGTAGGTTCCCTGACTGTAACAAATAAACCACTGTGGTGTGCATGTGTGGGGGCAGGAGGTAAATGGGAATGTCTGTACCTTCCACTTTGCTGTGAACCTAAAACTTCTCTAAAGAAATAAAGTCTATTAAAAAGAAAACAAACAAAAAAACCCCACCAAAGACACTAAAGCAAATTTTATATTAATTTTTATTTAGGT
>NW_012154618.1:2587271-2592519 GCF_000956105.1 Propithecus coquereli | reverse complement strand
AAATAAATAAAAATTAAATCCTAAAAATCACTTTATCTTCTTTATGGAAGATCAAGTACTATAAAGGAAGGGAGGAGGGGTCCTGTTTTGAGCAAGCAGAGCCTTTAGAGGCCAAAGGTATGTTTTGAGTAAGCAGAGCCTTTAGAGGCCGAGAGTGAGTCACAGGGCTAGTGACATACCAAAGATGTTTCCAGCAGCCAGCACCATAGTAAGCCAACTCTGAAGGCACTGGTAATCCTCCTCCGAGGGATGAACACATCAGAGTCAAGTCTGCGTCTCCTGCTGTCATCACAGCCAATCTATCAACTTCCTGCTCCCAATCTCACAAGTCACCTAGCCTTCCAGTATACAGCCACAGTACCCCTCCTTTCAAGTAATTCTACAATTTTCTCTAAAATATCATTGATCACACAAGTGAAATGGTCTGTATTAGTTAATGCCTCTCTACTAGGCAAGCTCCTTATATCTGTTTACAACGGACTAGATACAGGTTTAGAGCTATAGAAAGATTTGAAAACTCTTGAATTGTTCTTCAGTGCCTGCCTGTGTTTATTGGATCTCAATTTTACAACACTTTTTTAAAATGTCAAGAAATTATAAACATTAAAAGTGAGAAAATTTAATAATTATACCATATATTGAAATGTTTCCTTTGGTCTGGGGAATAACATCTGCTATACTAGTTAACTTGTTAGAGTGTGTCCATCCTGTAGGTCGAAAAGCCAAAATCTGATCATATTTCCCACCACACTTCTTCAAATGACTCTGCAAACCCTGTAAAATAAAAATAGCATATTGATTTCATGGCCAATGGAGATGGGTTATGTGTAATAAAACAGAATGATTAAAGATGTTACACTGGCACAGTTATGGGGAATTTTCCCTTGTCAGGCAATAGCTTGCAACAACCTAGTGTTGTGCTTCTAAAAAATAAAGTTACTGAAAAAAAATCTAAGATCTTTCTCTTCTTTACATATCTAAAGTTAAACAAGCTTAAGTACAATCTGAAAAAAGCATGATGAGGCAACTTTAAACATAAGCAATTATACATAAACAAATTATAATTCAGATAGCTACCAAAAAAACCCAACCAAATGAAACTACTCTCCAAATCCTACTACACAGAGATACTAACACTGGTAAACATCAGTGCAAACATATCTCCATACATATACCAACAGGGAATTGACAGATGAATAAAGATGAATAAAGAGACAATTTTATAAAATGGCATTATATTCAGTACAGATATATATTATGCTTAGTAACATTCTTCTCAGATGTTTATTCCCTTTAAACATGAACTAGATTAATTTTAAAACTCTTCATGCCACTACAGTTGAAACTAATATGCTCTCCTTCTAAGTCTTGAATAGAACAGAACTTCTCCAAACTAATGTCATTATAAATGATGACATTTAATAAAACTCTGATAAAATCAATGACTGAAGTTCAATCTCTGAAAGATAAGAGAAATCCCATTAAAGATAATAATGGCACGAAAGATACAAAAAAATCTAATACTTTTGGTCTTAAGACTAAAACCCAGAGTTTCAAAGGCTTAGAATAAATAAAAAATTCATTTCATTGATGAATTGATAACAATTCTTTAATCTTTCTTTTGTATCAAACAATAATCTTTTATTAATTTTAAGTCCATATAAGAATAGCTATCGTAAAACAGTCATTATTCTTATCAGCTACTATGCCCACCGGAAAAAGTTTAAGTTATGGATATACAAGTAAGTTTCCATTACGATAACCCAGGCTCTGCTACTTTTCAAGTTTTTGTCTTGCTGAGTCTAGGATCTAGCCAATGCTATTTGTTTAACTGCTATTCCTCCTGTCTTTGTTCTCCCAAAAAAGAAAATAATAGGAAACTGAGGCTTAGAGCAATTATATGTGTATACTGTAAACTGAGAATCCAACTTTCAATATATGTCATCAAATCTATCCATTCCTATTTATCTCTGTAAAAATACCCTGGAGAATTAAATAACTAATTTTTGCTTTTTATGACACAAATTAGAGTTACCACAAAAACATTATTAAGCTGTACCACAAACAAGAACTTACGACATCATATAACCTGAACCTGTGAAAAGACTGCCAACGGCCACTGGTCATCCATCAACCACAATTTGAGAACTTCTCTCATGAGGAAATTTCTTAAGAATAATGTAATCAACATGGAATCCCTGATCTATGACTTGTCTCTCTCTGTTTATTGGTAACCAGTTTGTGAGAAAAATGCTTTTGACAATGTTACTAAAATTATTTTCTCAGTATGCAAATAATCATCTGTAACATCACTGTTATAAATTTTACCATATTTAATCAATCAGGTTTAAATCAGAGGTGGCGGTGAACTAGACAGCATGAATGGTATTATTTATAGCATTTCGCAGGCTTTCAAGCAGGCCTTGGATACTCTGAAAACTGTATTAGGTTTACCTTTCCACAAAAAGCCATTACTTCTCATTCAACAAAACTATTTTTGGCTGGTAAAAAATTGACTATTAAGTGCTAACTAAAATACAACATTACAGTAACCATCAGCTTCTGCTCCGTCTGTGTTTTGGAGATAAGAAATCTTCAAAATATGTGATCAATACCTGGTCACTTTAATGGAGGAAGAAGAGAGGCTACTGAAGGCAACACCAGTAAATATCTGTTCCAGTATTATACCAAGTGCTAGCATTGGAGTGGAGGGCAAGAGGATACAGACCTCACCTTCTGGAAGCTTACAGCCTAGTGGGCATAAAGCCCACCTTCTGGATCTCTTCTAATGGAAACCATCTGCCCTTTTTTAACTTTTTCTAACTCTCATCATCTATTACAACATCAGTACTGAGGAGTCTTACAGACTGATCTTTTCACAAAGGATCTAGATGTGGAAAAATATAGATTTACTGACTATTAAAAATATAGACTAGATCACTCCTTCTCAAAAAAATAAAAATCAGATTGAACATTTCTGAATCATTAAAACCAATCTGAATTCCTGTATAAAAAACTGCACTTGAGTTTGTAGTTGTCTGAAGATTTAAATCTGGTTTAAGTTTGGAATTGTAAATATATGCTCTCTAAAAGGCGGCCATGCCATATGTACCAGAATACACAGTCTGTAAAGTGGTAGGTTATGAGGGAATTGTCAAAGAGGAAGGGGTGGCCCTCCTCCTGCTGAAAGCTGATGAATCTCTGTTTCAGATCCCATTTGGAGACCTTACTTCACTGCTTACTCCCTTATCTTGTATACCTTCAATTTCTCCCTATCCCCTCACAATACAAAAACCCTCATATCTGTTGGCTCACAAACTAGCAATCCCCCTAGCATTGGACATCAACCTATCCAGCCCCTCTTCACAGCCTGCTCTAGGCTTCCGGCCTCCATTTCCTCACCTCTCATTCACTGTTTTTCAGTTCGTGAACATTACAGCAAAATACACCATGTTCTGCATTATGTACTGAATTGTTTTAAATATACAGGTTTGATGTATTGTATTAGCAGGTATCAAAATGTTAGTATATGGAATAAATCTCAGTATATGAAGAAATCTGAAAAATAAACCCTCAAATCATGGTGAGGTCACATCATATGTGCCTTAATTTACACCGTGGAACTAATGCTAGAACTTCCTTTTAGGATATACTTTCACGATTTCATTTAATCCTCACAACAAGTAAATTTTCAACATATCGTATCAATGTTACAGAGGCTTAATAGTAATGCAAAATGGAACAGACCAGAAGAAAAGGAAGAACTCCTTAGAATTCTCTACTCATTTCCCCACTCACTCAGAAAGAACTGGAAAATGATCTTAAAAATGAAAGGTTTGAATGATCGGATAGCTGCACACTTTCTATTGTTGTTTCTGCCTATATGTTAGTTCTCTAGTTCCTAAACTCCTGGTGGGCATATGAATTACTCTATAGACTTGCACATAAGGAAAAATTAAAAGATTTTCCAAGGCAAATTTTACTGTAAGTGACTGTACTATAATCAAATTCCTCTAAGTTAAATGCAGGTAAAATGGGATTTCAATCTACAGTCATCAGATTATCTTTTCTAGTTCATCCTTAAAGATACATCTCTTGAACGCTTACCTTAAAATTAATTTGCATCATTGGGAGAAGATGAACCAATGAACTGCACATGTCTGTAGTGATGAGTGAATTAATTTCTGGTACATTGAGACACTGTAATGTTTTATATTTTTCCCGGGACATGCCCACTTTTGATCCTAAAACATCAGCAATGGCTATAGGCAAAGGAAAAGATTAAAAATAGTAAAGTTACAGCTTGTGAAAGAAATAAAGTTATAATTTAATCAAATTTTAAAGAAGAATTTACCAAATAAAAGGAAATTCAAAACATTCACACTTTTACCATAATATCTCAAAAAGGCTGAATAATTTCGTTGGTTAACTGTGTGGAATAAATTGTGTGAAAGCCAAAGAATTTATTTTTAAAGGCCTATCATTTATTATTTAAAACTACAAAAATGAATAGATAGGGGTAGAGGAAAGGAAGGAACTAAATTTGGAGAAGTTAGAACCCTGGCTTTATCACTTCTTATACTAATGTTTGACATAATGTGATCATACTCAAGAAGAAATGGAAAGCACTTTGCAAAATAGTATAATACTACCTAGAAAAACTATAGTTACACATCAAGAAAACATTTAGGAACAAAAATTAAAACTGTTTTCTAAAATAATTAACTGATATTATAGTTATCCTCAAAGAATACAGTAATACAACTATGCATTAGTCATCTTTCAAAGTTTAATAAAATAATAATGTAGCATGGACATTTGCTCTGTAAACTTCTTAGAACTATAAAAGCTAAGATAAATACATACTATCAAATGTTTCCGTAAAGTTAAGCTTTTCAAAGTTTAAATACATCAAACTATCAAATTTTCCTTCAACATCAAAGGTAATATTGAATCATTTCAGGAAATAATTATCAAATGCAAGAGCAGAGACTGAAAGGGCTTTATGCAAGACGAATCTGATCTTTATAATATATTAATGTAAATTAGATACAGCTACCACCCACCTAGGAAGACTTTCTCTTTTCCAATAGAATAAGTGCCACACACAACAAGAGCACGTGGGTTTAGAGTTACAGCCTCAAAGGCAGTGTTGATGGCAAACTGGATAACCTCTTGCTGAGACGGAAAGGTGTATTCTGGGCTACAGTATCTGTAATATGGAAACATGGTACTTACTCAGAGAACA
>NW_012154618.1:2584444-2585771 GCF_000956105.1 Propithecus coquereli | reverse complement strand
TTTCAATAACAGGATTCTCATATAAACATATTTTCCAAAATAAATTACAAAAAACTTGAGCTATAGTCAGTTAAGACACATAATCTCAAATTTTCCCTTAAGCAAGTATATTTTTTTCAAACAGCATCCCTCTGATAAACAGCCTTAAAACAATAACTGGCAATAAGGCACCATTTTGGTTACCTAAGCAAATGCTCAAATTATTCATAATACATAGAGCAAATACTGACAGTGGGAAAAGGAAGCAAACAAAGAAATTCTCTTACGTTGTATCTAAGTACAGCATATGGACTTTCTGGCCTGCAAGAAGAGAACGTTCCATGCTGGGATTTGCTCTGAAGTCTCCAGTATGTAATATGACAGTACCATTAGGAAGATAAAAAAGGATCATGACAGCACCTGGACAACTGAACACAAAATTTCAAAGGAATATTCTTAACACAGGCAAAGCATCTAAAGGAAGTTTATCAACAAGTTAATACACTCTACTAGTTAACCACAATGACATAGCATTGTATTACAGAGGAAATGAACACCATAAAAAAGAATGGGTGACCAGCCTAACCAAGAGCAAGACCCCCTCTCTACCAAAAGTAGAAAATTAGCCTGGCGTTGTGGCACACGCCCATAGTCCCAGCTACTGGGGAGGCTGAGGCAAGAGGATTGCTTAAGCCCAGGAGTTTGAGGTTGCTGTGAGCTACGATGATGCCACTGCACTCTAGCCCAGGCAACAGAGTGAGATTCTGTCTCAAAAAAAAAAAAAAGAGTGTTCAGGAAAAAACTCAGCAGGCCTGGGTTGCTCTTAAACTCTGCACATCTGCACATTACCAGGAAACGCCTGTCTTCAGGACTGGCCCTTCGCTGGCTCCTGGGAAATGAGCTCTGAGCCCTACAAATATTCTGCCTGATAAGGGTGTTTTATATGCCTGAGGCATTGGGCTTTGAGATACTAAATTGATCACATATTTATGCTAACTATGTGATCTATGGTGAATACCTGAATAAAGCTGACTTAAAAAATCAAAACTAAAATTGGATTGGTGATTAAAAAAAGAAACAGCAGCAAAGTTAGCAGATAAAAACTTAAAGGAAGGCAACCTGAAGTAATAGCATTGGCCAGGATTTTAGGAAACCTAGATATAGTCTTACTTCTTTCCTAAACATCTATGATCTCTATGGTACAGAAGGCTAAACATTCTATGAAAAGTAGAAAAAAGCATAGTTGATAGTTATGTTTTGACAACATAAATGCTGATAGTATTTTACATAAAAAAAAGAGGGAAAGGCCGGCGCGGTGGCTCATGCCTGTAATCCTAGCACTCTGGGC
>NW_012154618.1:2582184-2584071 GCF_000956105.1 Propithecus coquereli | reverse complement strand
AAAAAAAAAAAAAAAAAAAAGCGGGAAAAATGGAAACCATTTCCAAGAAAAAAATCTTCTAAATCTTTAGTATCTAAAGTCTGTAAAATTTCTTAAAGGGAGGAAAAAAAAAAAAAACCTGTAGTATCTGAATGGAGTACAAGCTGTTGATTTGTATAAATGATATTAAAGAAAATGGCAAAAAGTTACCTTGCAAAGAACAGCAGGAATAACATTATTTTTTAAAAGATAAGATGGAGTCTCATATGTCAAGTGTTAGCAATTTAAAGTAGGTAAAAAATGGGTTAGATTAATAACATTTAGATGATCTCTCTACATTTAATCTCTGATTCTGTAATTTGGTACATTATTTTTTCCAAAAGGAGAAACATATATTACTCAAGTTTTAAGAAATAGCAAGAATATTAGTTCTAATAAAAACGTTCTTAAATAACCATGCCGATTGTGCTTTCCTTTTGAATATTTAAAAATGGGCTATTATTAAGGTGACTTTACTACTTACTGATTGGCATCAAGCAAAACAACTTTGACACCATTCACAACACATTCAGTGTCCATCGGCAATGGATGGATATATTGTTCTTGCACATGAAGCTTGTTCTTCAACAAATTGCCAGTTATCTGCAAAACAGGATGTACTTATTGCTGATACAGTAAAACACTAAATAAGTATTTTATTTCATACTAGTTTAGAACCACAGCATCTTAATAATATCCCTGCTTTTCCACTTATATTCAAATAAACCCTCCACAATGCCAGGAAGAAGTTCCTCTAGTTACTCTGTCACTACTCTGTTTCAACACTATCACTGACTCTCTCTCACCTGTAAAAGTTAATCATCCCCAGCACGACATACAAAACCCTTGGTGAGGTGGTCTCTGCTCACTCCTGTGGGTTTGTATCCCGCTATACCCTATCTTGAGTTCTAGCCATTCTGAATTATGTGAAGCGTCTGGAATGACCATCTTTCCCAGGTGCCTGTGCTTTTACATAACTTTACTCTTTACCTGAAATGCCCTTTCCTCTGCCTGGTTCTGGAATCAGAACGACCTGCATTCAAATTTGGACTCTGCCATTACTAGTTCTGTAACCTGGAGCATTCACTTAACCTCTTCAAACCTTAGTTGCTTCATTAATAAAAATCCGACACTTGAAGAATGCTGTGAGAATTATTCAATCAAATTCTAGCTAAAGCCCTTAGTAATAGGCATTAAAATGTTTACCTGTTAATAATTAAGTCAAGTTCTCTCTTTCACCATGAAACTGTCTCTAACCTTAGCCCAGGACAGAGTAAAGCACTCCCTTCTCCTTACTCTTAGGCACTCAGTTCATTTTTCTATTATAATACCAATTCCATTGTGGTATTTATGAATGTTTCCTCTGCAGGCTGTAAGCTCCTTGAAGTTAGGTACAGTCCTGTCCCTCCACATCATAGGGGGATTGGTTCCAGGACCCCTGAGGACACCAAATGTAGGGATGCTCCAGTTCATTATATAAAATGACACGGTATTTGCATATAACCTATGCACTTTCTCCCATATATCTTTAAATCATCTTTAGGTTACTTATAATACTTAATACAATGTAAATGCTATGTAAATAGTTGTTAGACTGTATTTTTATTTGTATTATTTTTTATGGTTGTATTGTTATTTTTTGTTTATTTATTTTGAGTATTTTCAATTGGTTGCTACAGATACAGAACCCACAGATATGAAGGGCTGATTGTATTTTCCCTTGTATATCCATTTAGGTATTCAAAGAAGGTTCACTGAATGAAACTTGGAGTTAAGTAAAACAGTTTATCTATTGTTTCCATGTAATAAAACATACATTTAAAAAAATTGATTGTAACTGTTGACACTAACTCATTTAATCTTAGAACT
>NW_012154618.1:2577427-2578459 GCF_000956105.1 Propithecus coquereli | reverse complement strand
ATGTCATGTTTATAGAATATTTCTTAAATGGATGCTACAAACTTGACACCATCAGTTTTACTAATTCACTATTGTTCAGACAATAAAGAGTAAAGAAGACTGGTACCTCTCACAGAAACAAAATTCTACCCATTTTTATCTTATCAAGCAACAAAGATTTATGACAACCATTACCAAGTTAGCTTCCATTATTTAACATTCACATTGTAGACAATAAAAAGGTAACAATCTCAGTAAGATTACTTATAGCTGTTCATATAATGAACAAATTTTAAATTCTGTTCAAGACTTTGAAATTCAATTTGAAAAATTGGTTAATAACAAGGCTTTAATAATTTGGAAACTATTCCCTGTCATACTATTATGATTGAGAAATTTTCTGTAAGCCACCCTGGCATATCCCTGTATATGTTAATTTCTAGGTTTATCAAAAAATGACACTCTCCTACCACCCTAAAAAGATGTTACATTAAATTACAAGACTTTGTGGCTTAAAACCTAACTTAAAACCACCTCATGAAAGTATTTGTTACAGAATGGAATTCAATTCAAGAAGAGTCTGAGATTGTTCTCAAAGGAGTTTAATTAGTGAAAAATCAAAAGCAAATCTTTTTGAGGTGGCTTCATCTATAAGACATTTCACCTTGAGGTGTTCACCATGGACTTCAACTTCCATTTCTGATTTTCAAGTCACATAAAAGCAAATTACTAGTATTAATGAGGTTTTCACTTGCTATATTTTTATGAGAAAGGCTAATGCCAATTTCTTTTTAAAAAGAGTTCTATCTCCATGCAGTAGTTTAAAATAACTAGAGGTTAATAATAAAATGTATTCTGAATCATAGTTAACATGAAAGCCATATTGAGTATTATTTTTTCCTTTACTGAATTTTTTCAGATTTAAAAATCTATGTATGGTATATAAAATAGCTTTAAAATAAACAAATCATCGCAACAACCCATTCTCCATATATTCCAAGTAGGATTTTCTACATGTTAAATACTTATTATATATTTTAAAGGATAAAAACA
>NW_012154618.1:2574948-2577377 GCF_000956105.1 Propithecus coquereli | reverse complement strand
TAAATCCCTACTACTCTCTTACTAATCTTCCTGTAATCTGTACTATCTACCTAACCAGTACAGTAATTTATATAGAGAACATCTTTAATAAAATTTGCTGAATTGAAGGCAGCAAAAAAAAAAAAAAAATCGAATAGGCAAAAAACAAATCTATGTTAAAGCCTCATGAAGTATCATAAAAACCAAAAGGAAACACATACAAAAAATTGTTTCATACACACACATCCACCCACCCCCATGGGCAATGCACACAAAGTTCAAAAAAGTTGTGTCTTTGTTGATATATTGAGTATGGATAATTCAACTTACCAGGTATTTTCTTATAGAATGGACATGTCCTTTTTCTTAATTCTCCTGCATTAGATGACTCTGAGATTTTCTTGTTCCCTCTTTGCAGCTCGCCATGAGCTGATTTTACAAAGGCTTTGTCTTTACTTAAATTGACTGTTCCAGATTCTGTATTGTTAATAAGGTGATCTGACCTCTTCCTTCCTGCTCTCTTCCTGCTCTCTTCCTTCTGACCTCTTCCTGCCCCTTCCTGCAGTGAATTTGATTTTTTAAGTCTTTTTCTTCGACGCTGCAACCTCTCACTGGAAAGTTCCACTGAAATCTGACTCTCATTTAAATTCTTTGCATCAAATTCTAAATCACTTAAAGACTTTTCTGCTTTCCTCTTGCACTGCAAGGACCTCTTTTTATTAGGACTTAGAACTGGATTTAAGTTTATCTCTTCTAATGCACTTTCCCCCAGCAATTTCTGTTCTTTTCTTTTAGGTGGTAGTCCAAAATATACACCTATATCCGTTTGCTTCATTACCTTGGTAGGTGTTCTTGCATTACACTTAGGACCAGAAGGTGGTATTTTCAAAGACTCAGAAGCAGTAGGTGCACCAGAAAATTTTTTTGTATTTAAAACTGTAGCTTTACCATCTAGCATACCAACTAATGCCTTTCTGTGGAAACTTGCTGAGTTAGTACTGTTCTTGGCACTGAGGTTCTCACTAGTTAATTCTCTAATTTTACTTTGGGTTGGATGGAAAGAAAGATACCCTCCTTCCTGGCTTTCAAAATGTTTCGATATTTCGCCTGTAACTAACGGAAGAGAAACTTGATTATAAACAGCTGATCCTTCAATGACCTGTTTCTGTTTATTTGATTGAGATGAGTGAAATTCTTGCTCATAAGGTTTTACTTTATAATTAGAAGCAGCAAGCTTCCCTGCTAATGCAGGTGGAAACAACATAAAATCACCACCAGTATATGCTGGATTGTAATACGAAGTAATATTCTCATTATTTTGGGAAGTAAGTTTAGACGAATCATTTAGAGTACTGTATTCATACAGTTCTTCATCATACTTATTTTGAGTTAAGAAGCCGTTCACTTTGGGGCAGCTCTCCTCCTGGTCCTGCAATAAGGGATCTTGTAGTTTTTCAAACAAAGTAGAGCTGTGGTCATCTTCTTCTAGGCTGCCATCTTTTGAGCTTTCAGTAAAAAATAGTTCCTGTTGTGAATCATCCAGCTTTTCATCTACGTTGTGAGTTTCTTCATCACTCTGAAGTGGAGAATAGGAGATTTCACAGTCACTAAAGTCATTTTCCGGCAATGCCAAATTTATGGGTTCTGAGTTGTTTTGGCTGTCTAATTCTTCATCGGCAAGAGGCAAACCAACTCCTACGAGTTTGTCATTCTTAACAAATTCTGTAAATTGTAGAGCCCTCTGGGATGTTTGGCTATTTGCAGAAGAGGAAATCTTTTTGTTGGTTTCAGCTGGAGATTGAGATCGAGATTTTCTTAAACACTGCGTCTTCAACAATGGATTGTTTGAAATAACTTTTAAATTCTCAGTTTGTTTCTCATACAGAGACCATCTTTCCTCAAGGCTACAAAGAAAGCCTGAATTATTCTCTCTGAAACTACCACCTGACACACGTGATGGGCTGCTAAAAGGGCTATTACTAGCCCTGCTTTGAGCCAGGAGAAAGTGAGTATATCTCTTGTAATGAGAAGGAATTGTTGAGGTACACAGAAGACCATCAGGACACTCTGAAAATTTTAACAAAGAAAAGAGTATTATAGTATTAAAGCATAAATTAAGCTTTGACACCATTAGCACTATAAATTAACATGCAAGTGAAAAAAGTATCAGTCAGTCCTACTTCGTGGCCTGAGGACAATAGCTATTTTTAACTGCAAAGATCAATCAGCATAAAATATCAACACTTAATCCAGCACAGTTTTGCAAGGTGCTGGCTATTAGTTTTAAATCAAATACTCTCAAATTTCTTTTCAAGTAATCTTTTCTCAAAGAAAAAATTTTAAGACTAACAGCTGTTTTCTTTCCTAAGTAACTCCTCCAAACGTGAGGCCCTTGAAAATGCATGTCATGTTTATAGAATATTTCTTAAATGGATGCTACAAACTTGACA
>NW_012154618.1:2569365-2574148 GCF_000956105.1 Propithecus coquereli | reverse complement strand
AACAACCCATTCTCCATATATTCCAAGTAGGATTTTCTACATGTTAAATACTTATTATATATTTTAAAGGATAAAAACATAGCATTATTTTTGTTATCATTTGGCACATTTTTGTTAGAATCTTAATCACCTAAGACTCTTTCCCAGTTCCTCTTCCTGTACATTAGCATGATGAATACAACATAACCATATTTAGAAACCAGACTGTATATATACTTTTCTGAATAATTCCATAAAAGAAAACAAATTGGACAAGTTATTTAACTTTTAAGAACTCTCATCTATAAAATGTCAATACCACCTATTGTATATGGTGATATACGAGTAAAAATAAACAGTGTGAAAGTACCTAGCATAGGAAAGGTTCAATTAACATTTATGAAAAATAATTGAGATGTCTAGGAACTTTTACAAAATAATAAAATGCATTTAAACTGTTTTGAAGCCTGTAACTTTCTTTACAATTATATGCTTGACTGGTACAGTGTCTCATCACAGTGTCTTATCTCTTTTAGTTTATTGCTTGCCTTGCTCCTTTCACTGAATTGGTATATCTGACCTAATGCAGGCCTTTTAGATTATTTAGAAACCACTACCTTTTCTGTACTCTTACCTGCTTCAGAGACTGGTGGAGAATCCAAACATTCAAAGACATGCCATCGAGGTGTTTGACCTAGCAATGAGGAAAAAGGCATCTGGCAGTTTGGGCAGTATCCATCATAAACTGGACGTATCTTTGGAGACACGTGTTTGTTTTTGTGAGTTCTACACAACCTTCCTGGAGTGGTCTCCTTGTCTTGAGACTGTTGACTACCATCTCCACAACTTGAACTCTGACTGGAAGCTACAGAAGCCTGACAAAGTGCTGCTCTAGGGGACACCTCATGGTCCTTTACCTCCTCTTTAGCTTCTATGGTTCTTTTTCTGCTTCTCTTTCGTTTTGACTGGTATTTTCCCTCTTTTGCTTTTCCAACAGGTTTTGGAATATTTTCAGAGCAATTATTTGGGTCAACTACTTTTGGTTTTCTTTTAGATTTGTATTCCCAAATGTCTTCTTCTGAAAGAGTGTCTTCTAACATGGCAAAATGATTTTATCATTAGAGGAGTTAATCTTAAGTAAATTGAGAGTTCATTTCTTGCTACAAAATTTCTAAATGGAATTATTTTTGCTGAGAGAAAAAGAAAAGTAATAAAAAACACCCACTAACTGGATGGGAATCTACAGTTCTGGTAATAAATATATTGGCAAGCTGCAAACCTCATACCTGAGCACCTGCTGTTCCACTCATACCACAACAAAATTAAGACAACCTATCACAGGGGTGAAATTTTTGATTGTGGCTATTTCATTCAGGGATCTCAGCCTTTTCCAGGACTCAATTCATAAAAAGTATAATCAGAAATACTTTGAAAATTAGGCACTAATGGGAAAAATAAGTTCAGCCGCTTATTCTTTGAATGAGCTTTGTAAAACTGTTATGAAGCTATTTTCAGTTCTCTTTTAAGTGGACAATTGTCCACATAATTCACAAATCCAACCACAGTCCCCGGGCACGTGGCTCAGGAGGAATTCCCAACACTAAATGGCGACCTCAATTTAGCAGTAAAACTAGTCAAAGAGGTGTGTAATTCGCAAAAAAAAAAAGAAAAAAAAAGTAATTGCCCTTATCCATGACTCCTGGATATTCAACAACTTCAGTTTCCTGGGTCAGTCCATCATCTTCCTCCAGCAGCAATGAATAAA
This sequence comes from Propithecus coquereli, assembly GCF_000956105.1. Taxonomy (NCBI): domain Eukaryota; kingdom Metazoa; phylum Chordata; class Mammalia; order Primates; family Indriidae; genus Propithecus; species Propithecus coquereli. The sequence goes on along the minus strand of NW_012154618.1, from coordinate 2,572,404 downwards.
CCCTACACGGTGAACAAAAAAAGTTCGAATATATGAAATGATGCTTGTTCTGAGGTCACACGCCTTACTGCAGACCACAGAGGTGATTTGTCCTTAAGGTGGCTAGCCCTCTCTTCTCTAGCCTCAAAACCGAAGTCGCTTGCCGGGTGCCTGCCACCGCCGCTACCTTCTCTTTTCGCTTTAGAGGCTGCAAGGCCAGCGAGTAGGGCCTTACCCTCTCCAGGTTAAGCACAGTCAGCTCCAAAAAAGCCGCCAGCGCCTCCCCTTCTAAAGACTCTGAGGCCCGCCCTCAGGGACCCTCGCGGCCGCCCACCTGCCACCCGCGCCCCCGAAGGAGCAGCTCCAGCTGCATCCGCTCCCCTCACAACCCCCACCCCTGGCTCGGCTAACAACCTATTCGCGCCCGCACTTTCAGCACTCCCCGAGTGACAAAACGCTGTTATTTGTGTGCAAGTTGTAGCCACCGGCCAGTCACTCCCAACTTAAATAAGCCTTCTCCCCTGAGGATAGCCCTACCCCTCCCTTTACCTTTAGTGTCTTGGCGGGAACGTCTTCCCGCTGCCAGTGCCGTGTCGAATCGGCGGATTCCGGTCTAAGAGCGTGACTTTAAAAATAATTTTCTTTAAATAGCGTGCCCTTTTAAGTCCTACGGATTTATTTTATTCTATTTCATTTTTGTTCTAAAGCGCGGTAATTTTCAAAGTGGGGGGGGGAATGGTTTCCTTAGCGCTTCTGGGACGCAGTCCCGGAGGCCTGTCCCATGTTGAATCTGGCGCTCTCAATGTCCAGGCTCAGCCGCGGCGAGGGAACCCTGGAAGGGCGGGGTGGGTTGGGGCGGTAGTTTAATTACGTGCCCAGGAATTGCGACGGTTCGGACTCTGGCTTTTGGGCGTATTTAAAAAAGGAAAAAGTGCCGCTGCCGTGGAGTGGGGCTGGTGGACGGTGAGGTGAATGTGCCGATTTGAAACCCAAGGACAGTAAACGTTCCGTCTCCCCCAGCGAAGCTCTCCCGCGGGCCCGGCGGTCGCCTCCGGAGCCCGCAGAGAACATGGCGGCGCCCAGAGCCCGGGGCTGCGGCCTGTCGGGCCTGCTCCCGGCGCAGACCTCGCTGGAGTACGCCCTGCTCGACGCCGTCACCCAGCAGGAGAAGGACAGCTTGGTTTACCAGTATGTGCAGAAGGTAGACAGCTGGGAACAGGACTTGTCTGTGCCCGACTTTCCGGAAGGTGAGGGGCTGGCTTCGGGGTGGGGAGCCCTCCTGGGACCTCCCCTTCCTCGGGGACGGCGCCCTCCCCTGAATCGGTGGGCGAGGCGGGGTTGTGTCGCCAGTGCGGGGCCTTCGCCTGACCGGAGTCGCGGCTCCCGCGCTCTGCAATTCCCAGGTGTCCTCAAGTGGCGACTGACGGTGGGTTTCTGGAGAGCGGGGACCTGCATATTTGTTCCGTATCTTGAGTCCTGCTCGGGCCTGATGGTAACTAAGTAAACATTTTGTAAATGTTTTAGTGGCCCTGGTTGGCAATGATTGAAACGTCCACGCAGCCCTCTCCTTTCAGTTTGGCTCCCCAGCGTCGTCGTCGTCATCTTTTTGCATCATCTTACTTGACATCTGTTGATAACTTTTTATGTGCCACACACAGTTCTAAACACTTCAAGAGATATTATCTTATTTAATCCTCTCAACAACCCAGTGAGGTGCTCTTATTATTCCCATTTTACATTTGAGGAAACTGAGGCACAGGGTGATTAAGTAACTTCCCCGGGGCTTCACAGCCAATAACTGCTAGAGTTGGATTATACAGACCCTAGATTTCCTGATTTCTTAGCTGTGCTGCACTTCTCTGTTCAAAGTCGTGAAACTTCTAATTTTGAAAATCTGGATCAGTTATAACCTATCTCCTTGAATCCCAGCTGTGTGAGCGTTTGGAATGTGAGGGAATAGATATTCCCAGCAGGGCTGTTGGTGAAGCACATCTTGCCACGATAAATGAAAATGTATTATATTATGCCTTCTCTGGATGGGAGTGGCTTTGTTTTGCCTGGTGGTGTTGGCATGTGTCCTGGCATGTGAAACCACATGTATAGTTAATTGGTTGGATATGGCAGGGTTCAGTTATCTCATGGGAGGTAAATTGGAACCTGGCTGTGACAACAGAGTCTTGGGTGTCTTTCCAAGCCTTTTACACCTGCCTTGAGAAGTGCTTATTTTTTCCATTATTAATCTTACACTGGATTTGAAATATTGTGGAATTCTTACAAAAGAATTGGGTTCATGAATGGTTATCCCATCAAAAAACTTTAAAATATTTTGTACATATATACAAATATATAAGTTTTTTAAAAGTTTTGCAAGAAGGTAGTTAAATATTAATCTTACACTGGATTTGAAATATTGTGGAATTCTTACAAAAGAATTGGGTTCATGAATGGTTATCCCATCAAAACACTTTAAAATATTTTGTACATATATACAAATATATAAGTTTTTTAAAAGTTTTGCAAGAAGGTAGTTAAATAGTAAATACACTGTTAGAAACAAGCAGGCCATCAACTAGCATTTGGAGGAAGTGTTTTTATTTTCTAGTGGTTGTGTTTGTAGTGAGTGTATTTTATTACAGTGAGATGTGACCTCTGTGACTTGTAAGTAATACACATAGTAAAATACTCAGGCTTTGTATTTGACATAGTCTGATTTTCTACTGGACCCGATTATTGAGGACAGAATGCTAAAAATGAGTATTTTCTTGGTTTCTTTACCAGTAAGCTATAATCAAGAAGTCACAAACATATAACTTTATCTCAAAACCTGTATGCTTTGTTCATTTCTTAGAAGAAACACATGTTTACAGGAGGCAGTGCAGTATAATGTGTAGATTCAGACCTGGAATTTAATCCCTGTTATTCCATTTGTTGGCTGTGTGATTCTGAGCAAGTTACTTTACTTCTCCAGCCCTACTTTTCTTGCTTGTAAAATGGAACTAGTGTTTACCTTTCAGGGTTACTGTGTGGTTTGGAGGTAATATATGTAAAATTCTTAATTCA
>NW_012154618.1:2563104-2567650 GCF_000956105.1 Propithecus coquereli | reverse complement strand
CTCACATTTTAATGTAAAGTTTTAAATAAATTTTGTCTTTTCCTTTAATCATTGTAATTTATTTTGTATAAATTTCAGGATTAGAATGGCTGAACACGGAAGAGCCTATGTCTGTCTATAAGGATCTATGTGGAAAAGTGGTCGTCCTTGATTTCTTCACCTACTGCTGCATAAACTGTCTTCACCTATTGCCTGATCTCCATGCATTAGAACACACATACTCTGATAAAGGTATCTGCTCTTTAATTAGTTCCTAGCAGAGTGTCCTGGCATGAGCACTAGAAGAGTAGCTGACTCATTCGCTCATAGGAGAATGAACATTTGGCAAGACTTCAGTGATTCTAAAAGTAACCCCTAATCTATGAATTAAGGACTCCGTGTGCCTTTTCATGAAGGGTTAAGCTTAGTGATAATGATTTGCTTGTCTAAAGAACCAGCATTTAGTGTATGGTTTTTCTCTGAGGATAAGGGCAAAATTTAACTTTCTTCATGATTAGGTATTTAAAAAGGTCTTTTTGTATGTCTTGGCTTACCTAAATTTGTTCTGTGAAAAAAATGAAGTGTATGACATTAATTTTATGGTCTTCTCACTGTGATCTAAAGGTTTAAAGTTCTTATTAGGAAATGTGATTAGGCTTCCATTAATATCAAATGACATCAGCTACAGTGGAATGTAAAATGTTATAACAAGATAACTCTTTCTTTGACCTTGCTTCATTAAAAAATGATTTATTGCAGCTAATGTTTTTCAGAGCACACTAGGAAATCCTCTTTTATAGTATGACAAATTCTCAAGATGTAAGATTATACTTATTATTTTCTCTGGAACTTTGAAAAATTATCAGATCTTTTTGTCTTATCTACTTCTTTCTAAAAAGAGAGTACAGGGGTAAATGAAATTAATTAAAGTTTCCATTTAATTAGGTTTAAATGAATTGAAGCTCTAGTCTTGGAGTGGATAAAAAAGAGATAGGATCACCGACTTGTGAGCGTAAAGGTGGAAGTAGACTATACATGTACAAAAATGAAGGATATCTTGAAATTTAGTTTAAAAAAGGAGTGATAGATAAAATCTTTAGTGTAGGTGGAACGTTAGATGATGCTTTGAAGTTGTAATAGATTGTATCATAAAATTATCAGTCAAAAGATTTATCAAGAACTCAGATATTTCCAGTAGCTGAATCATGTTTTCAAACATTTATCTGTATGGATTTAAGAAATATGGGTATCTTATTATCTCCTAGGTTTTGGATGCCAGTGTTTCTTGTTCAAGCCATCACATTTATTGAACATGTATTATGTGCAGGGTACTCTGCTAACTGCTGAGGAAATATGTAACAAAGTTGAATAAAAAGCATTGTGGAACCTGAGGAAAGGAGTACCCATTTTGCCTAGAAACATTGGAAAAGATTTCTCAGAGAAGCAGGCAATTGAGCTAGAACTTGAAAAATGAGCAGGAGTGCAGCTGAAAATGAAAATGAGGCAGAAGGGACACTCCTGGCTAAGGAAGCATCAGGTAACAAGCATGGAAGCACAGAAGAGTAGGATTCTTGCTCCAGGAACAGGTAAATAATTCAGTGTGGCAAGATTATAAGGACTCATGATAAGAGTAAAAGGAGACAAAGGTAGGTTAGGTTAGGACTACGTTGTGAAGTACATTGTATAACATTTTTAATAGTTTAGACTTCTTCTTCCATTGAGGATACGGAGATGGTTGAAGGTTGCTTTTGATTTGATTTGTTTTTTAATAGAATGATGATATTTGTGTTTTAGAAAGTCATTACATACTGGGTTAAGAATTTCAAAGTTAACCATTTCCATACCATACCATTTAGATAACCCCTAAAGGACTGTTTGGTTAACTTAATTGCTTAACCCCATACATGAAGCCAATTCAGTGACTTCCTAGAATGGATCCTTGTACTTTCCGACCAATTTACTGGAAACATTCTTTTTATAGCACATTGTGACAAAAAATGAAAAATATTTTTACATACAAATACACTTCTGAAAAGTAAAAGACTTTGTAAGTAGAGAGAGAATTCTGGGAAGATAGAGGAGTAGGAAACAACAGGAATCTGTCTCCATCTAGCCAACAGTTACACTAACAGAATCTGATATCATAGTTTTGGAACTCTGGAGTCTGTTGAAGGCTTGCAACTTCCAGGGGAGGGCTTGGACTTTAAAATATGGTTAATTTCAGTCAATTTCAGTTCTCAACAGGGTGGTAGCTGCCCGTCTCCCAGCCCTAGCTCCATGGTAGGCAGCTGTGCACATGTTCCTGGAGCAGTTTGCACATATTTTGCAGGAGCCATGGTGGGCAAAAAAGACCTCATCTTCCAAATATCAGAGATCTGTGCTGTGATCTCTGGTTGCTCCTTTTGATTAGAGAAGTGTAGAAAGAGGCAGAGGTGATTGTTGTTGCATCGTCTCACCGTGCTGCAAGCCTCTCTCCCTGGCTGAAGTGACTTCCAGGGAATTTCAAGGGCTAGTACCCTTTTCCGCACTTTATTTTCTCTTTTTCCTCTTATAGGAGCTAGATGTTGAATAGTACATTCAGTAGCAACTGGATGTACAGAGAAACTTAGTTACCAAACATGCCCAGGGGAAGGCCCAGTCTCAGAAAAGATCTGAAAAGACCTTAAGTTTATACCTCAGGGTGATCCTTGGCACAGAGATACCCCACAACAATTAAAAACAAATGAACAAAAACCCAGCAAACCCTGGGGAAGGGAGAGAATATGATTTCCAGGGTTACCATATTATTAGATGCAAATGTCCAGTTTTCAATGAAAAATCACAAGGCACACACACAAACAGGAAAGTGTGGCCCATTCAAAGGGAAAAAATAAACAGAAACTGTCCCTGAAAAACACTTGGTGACAGATCTACGAGAGGAAGACTTTAAAACAATTGTCTTAAAGATGCTCAGAGAACTAAAGGAAGATATAGAAAAAGTCAACAGTGTATGAACAAAATGGAATAACAGTAAAGAGATAGAATATCTAAAAAGAAGCCAAAAACAAATTCTGGAACTGACACTGACTGAAATGAGAAATTCACTGCAAATGTTCCTTGACTTGCGATAGAGGTTCATCCCAATAAACCCATCAACCCATTGTAGGTTGAAAATATCTTCAGTTGGAAGTGCATTTAATGCTGGCAACACAGCAGAGAGTCCCCAACTTATGATGGTTTGACTTATAATTTTTCAACTTTATGGTGGTGCAAAAGCAATATGCATTCAGTAGAAACTGTAACCCTTTTGTAAATTGTAAGGAGTTCCTCAACTCATAATGGGGTTACGTCTGGATAAATCTGTCGTAAAGTTGAAAAATCGTAAGTTAAACCATCGTAAGTCAGGGACTGTAGAGAGATTCAGAGGCTCATTTGAACAGGTAGAAAAAAGAATCAGCAAACTTACGAAATGATTGCATCTAAGAAACAAACAGAAAAAAGAAGAAAAGTGAACGGAGCCTAAGAAACCTGTGAAACACCATCAACTAAACATAAAAAAAGACAGTAATGCAAGAAATAAGGAACAAAAAAGCTCCAAGGCATGTAGAAAACAAATAGCAAAATAATAGAAGTAAGTCTTTTTTTATCAGTAATTACTTTAAATATAAATGGATTAAGCTCTCCAGTCAAAAGGCACAGATTGGCAGAATGGATAAAGAACATGATCCAACTATATGTTGGTTACAAGAGACTCACTTTAGATCCAAGGGCATAAATAGGTTAAAAGTAAAAGAGAAAAGGATATTTTATGCAAATAGTAGCCAAAACAGAGCAGCTATATTAACATAAGACAAAATGGACTTTAAATCTCAAAAGGTCAAACATTATATATTAATAAAAAGTTCAGTACATCGAGAAGATAAAACAATTATAAACACTTATGCACTTAATAAGAGACTATCAAAATATATGACATAAGAATTGGCAGAATTGAGGAGAGAAGTGGATTATGCTACAATAGTAGTTGGAGAATTCAGTATCCAACATATACAGACCACTGTGCCCAATAATAGGACACATACATTCTTTTCACGTGCATATGGGACATTTTCCAGGATAGACCATATGTTGGGCCATAAATTAAGGCACAACAGACTTAAGATAGATATTATACAAAGTATCTTTTCCAGTCACATGGGATGAAGTTAGAAATCAATAACAGAAGGAAAACTGGAAAATTCAGAAATTTGTGGTAATTAAAATAACACACTCTTAAACAATCAGTGGACCTAAGAAGAAATCACAAGGGTAATTAGAAAACACTTAGAGATGAATGAAAAGGAAAACACAATATGTCAAAACTTATGGCACATGGTGAAAACAGTGCTAATGGGGAAATTTATAATTATAAATACTTAACATTAAAAAACAAAAAAATAGGCCCAGCGTGGTTGCTCACGCCTGTAATCCCAGCATTTTGGGAGGCCAAGGTGGGAGGATCCCTTGATCCTCCCAAGGCATGTAGAAAACAAATAGCAAAATAATAGAAATAAGTCCCCTTGAGGCCAGGGGTTCAAGACCAGCCTGG
>NW_012154618.1:2562551-2563054 GCF_000956105.1 Propithecus coquereli | reverse complement strand
GAGTTAAAATTTTGAATCATAGTCAAGTATTTATAAATTTTGATTTATAAAAATACAGATTAATTAGATTCTGTTTTTCTTTTCTTTCCAGGGAACACATTCTTCATCAATATTAGTGTTGCCTTCATGAAATCTATAGCAATCATAGTATAGTTTGTTTAACTTTGCATTTAAAATATTTTGTATTTAGGGTCTTACCCAAATCCAGAACATTTCAACTTCTTCTCTTGTATGAAATTCGCTTAGACATTTCGTATGCCTATCCTTACTTACATTTTCCTCCTTTATGATGTTTAGTCATGTCTTTCTGTTTTTTTTTGTTTTTTTTTTTTTTTTGAGACAGAGTCTCACTCTTTTTGCCCAGGCTAGAGTGAGTGCCATGGCGTCAGCCCAGCTCACAGCAACGTCACGTTCCTGGGCTCAAGTAATCCTTCTGCCTCAGCCTCCCGAGTAGCTGGGACTACAGGCATGCGCCACCATGCCCGGCTAATTTTTTCTATATA
>NW_012154618.1:2554782-2557675 GCF_000956105.1 Propithecus coquereli | reverse complement strand
GTTGGACTTTGTGACAAAGTATTAATAAAATAGTAGATATGAAGGATTGCTAACCTGAGGTCTTTGGACTCTTAATGACATGCTGGAATGGTCCTTGGGATCTAGGATAGTTTGCAACATTTTGGGGCGTGTATATTTTTCTAGGGAAAAAGGTCATAATTTTCACTGTATTATCAAAGGATTATATCTTTTGAAATTGTTAAAAATTGTTTATCTTGTTGCTGAAAGATTGAAATTATTTTTAAATCTTTCTAGTGTAGGTAATAGGTAATTAGAATGCCTTTAAGATTATTTTCTTCTGATATATGCTGCTATATTTAAGTGCACTAGTAATTACACTGTAAGCCCTGTCATTAGCAAAACTCAAACTCTTGAGAAAAGTAGATATCTGGGAAACATTTCAATTTTTAGGTAGAATTATCATGTTATTTATATTAAAATCCCAGCATTAGATACAAATTTTATTTTTTTGTGAGATCACTTTTTAAGTGGGAAAGTTTTGTCTTATGACTGTCTTGTCTTTTAGGACCCAACCCTGGAAGAAAAGATGGAATATTTTCAGAGTCGACTTTTAATTCTCCACAGGGTGTAGCCATAAGGAATAATATCATATATGTGGCAGACACTGAGAACCACCTTATAAGAAAGGTAATTTTTCATTTTAATACTTTTAATACTTCTAATCAGAAAAACTGATACTTATTTGCTGCGTTAAGTATTTGCAGCTAAAGGGTGATGCTTAAGTACATCAAAGCATTCTTATTCGGCTTTTTTCCGAAGTACTTGCTCTAGTTTTGTTTTTCTTTGTGTCAGAATGTAGTTGCCACAGAAGAAGAACACATAGTTCTTTTTTTAATCCTTTGTTTCAAAGTCATGTGCCTAACCCCACCCCAAAGCACCTCATTTTGCAGTATTTTCTTAACCACTAGTTTACAGAGTGATCCTTTTGTCCTTTTTCAGTTAAATTTTCTCAAACTAGAAAAAAATTGTACCACTCCTTCCTCCCTTCAACTCTTATGCTTTGGCTGGAAATACTAGTTCATTAGTCTTAAATTTTGTCTCATCTCATTATAAAAGTAATGTGTGTTCTTGTTTTTAAGAAATCAGTTAATACACAAAGCTAAAAACGTCCCATGATAATCAATTCCTATTCCCCAGAGGTAACCAACCACTGTTAAAATGTCTTTTTTACACATTTTCTACTCATATACAAATAAATTTATATTAAAAATACTATTTCTAGAGAACTTTTTTAAATAAATGGAATCATGCCGTTCATAATGTTTTTCAGGTTTTTCTTTTTTTCCTTATTAGTCACATGAATGATATGATTGTATCACATTCCATCGTACATATACCCAGTTATTCTAAACATTCCCTACTGACCGCTCTTTTGGCTATAATCCATTGGTCTTTAAGTTGCCATCTATTTGGAAAATAGTTCATCTAACCCATCCTGTCTAAACACGTTGTTTCAAATACGTCTTTGCTTTACTCACTGTTTTTTTCAATATTGACATTTATCCTCATTTATTCGATAATATTACCACCTATATACATATAATAGAAAAAACATGTAGAGAATATGTAATATCGTCTGTAATGTAAATCTCTATGACGGCAAGAAATATGTTTTCTCTACTGCTAAAATCCTGGCACCTAGAACAGAACCTGGCCTGTGGTAGATGTTGAGTAGATACTTGTTGAATGAATTGATGAGCAAACAACACCTCTTTAATGAAGTGTTTTCAAAAGTGTATATCCCTCTTAGTACAAAAAGGTGTTACATGAAAAAAGGATTTTGTGCGTAAATAAACTAAAGCAGATGTATTTTTTGAAAGTCTTGAAGACTTAAATATGTTAACATATTGTTGAGTACATTAGTGGGGGGGATATTTGTGCAGTATTCCTAAACTTATTTGACCAGGGAGCTCTTCACAGGCAGAGCTTCTCATGGTAATAAGAAGGACTAATGTTTCCATTTCCATGGTATATACTTTGGGGGAAAATTGTTTCCTATTACTAAGCCCTTAAAGATCAATATTTCTTTATCTTTTGGGGATTGTATGCATCTATAATTCATCAGTGTCATAAACATCCAACAGTATAGTAAGTGATAGTGAAGTAGTAAGATAGCTAGCCTGCAACATTCAGGGAGTACTTGTCCTTTTTAATGGTATGTTATTCCTTCTTTAGAATGTAATAAATTTTGTAGTATTGACCATGCATGCAGCATTTCAAATATTTATGCATTTACGTAGCATAATCACAATAAATTTAGGTTACCTGAAGTTTTTCTATATTGTATGACTTAGTTTAGTGTCTGCAAAAATAGGAATTGGAATTATGATTCCTTTTCTTTTAAAAATATAAGAATATTTATTTTATTTTTGTTTAAGACTTCATTTGCAGAGGGTTGAGCTGTTTATACTCTTACATTCACAGCTCACAAACATCATTGTTTCATGCAGACCCTTCTCTTATTTAAAATAATTTCTTAATTTATAAATTCTCCTACATATCCATTTCCAACTCTCACTGTCATTCCCCTTACATAAACATACTTATAGGCAGCCATTCTGGTTTCATGCATCTCTTTTTATTTGTATGTGACCTTGTAAAACATGTTTTGTTTGCATGGTTTTTTTAAATGATTTTATTGTGGTGTATTTTACATATGATAAAGTATACCCATTTCAAGTATACAATTCAATAATTTTTAGTAAATTTAACAGGTTTTGTAAACTATAAATTGTTTTTAGAACATTTTTCATCCTCCAATTTTCATCCTCATGACCAATTGTAGATAATCTCCATTCCCACCCCATCTCAGAGCAACCACTAATCTACTTTCTGTCTCTATAAATTTGCCTTTTCTAAACAGTTTATATAA
>NW_012154618.1:2550918-2554732 GCF_000956105.1 Propithecus coquereli | reverse complement strand
TGAAGTACAGTTAAATTCAGTTATTTCTATTTGTATGCCATTTTAGGCACTCCCCTCCCCCAATCTGTGTTGATTTTATTTGTTTTTGAGTGTGTAAAACAACATGGTCTTCAAAGGGAGAACTAAACAGAAAGGTATACTCATTCTGTCTACCCATTCCTTCTATTTGTTCTTGCCTTCCTATTTCTGTCCCATATATTTAAATTTCCTTTTTTTTTTAAATAAAGGATAATAATACCATTAGACATTTTTATATACTTTACTTTTTTCATGTAACAGTTTATCCTGATGTAACTGACCATTCCATATCAGTGCATAGAGAACTTTTTGGCTTTTAAAAATAACTGCATAGTATTCCACTATGTGTTTGTACCATAATTTGTTCAGCCACTTTCCTGCGTGTATTGGAAGCTCTTATCTAAGCTTCCAGTATTTAGCAGTTACAAACAATACATAATCTTGTGGATATACTTTTGTCTTGCTGGTGGTATATCTTAAGGGTGAATTCCTAGAAGTGGGATTGCTGGATCAAAATTAAATGCATACATAGTCTTGTTAGGTATTGCCAAATTCCCCACCAGAAGAGTTGTACCAGTTTGCATTTTTACTAGTAGTGTGTGAGTGTGCCTCTTTTTCTCCACTGCTACTTCAATAAAATGTTTTGACATACTTTTAAATTTTTACCAATCTAATAGGTAAGAAATGTATCTTGGTATAATTTTAAATTGCATTTGAGAGTAGAGTTCAACATCTTTTCATGTTTAATATGGCTATTTATTGTACATGAGGTTTTGTCTCTCTCTTTCTAGGACTCAGTGCTTTATCTTTTGAAACTGTTCCACGGGTCCTTCAGGTTCTGTTCAGTTTTTTTCAATCTTCTATCTTTGTGTTCTTTCGATTGGATAATGTCTGTTGAGCTATCTTTTAGGTTCATTGACCTTTTCTCTGTTATCTCCTTTTTGCTATTGAGCTCATCCAGTGAATTTATGGTGTTTTTCAGTTCTAAAATTTTTAGTTTTTATTTATAGTTTGTATTTGTCTGTTTATATTTCTTTTCATTTATTTCATATGTGTTTTTCTTTACCTTATGGAGCGTAATTATCATAGCTGCTTTAAAGTCTTTGCTAATTCAAACGTCTGCTTTATTTTGGCATTGGTATCTGTTGATTTTTTTTTGTGATAAGTCACATGACCTTGTTCTTTGAGTGTCAGGTAATTTTGTATTATTAATATATCCTGGACATTGGAATGTTACAATATGTAAACTCTGGGTTCTGTTACAGTCCTCTAGAGAATATCGAGAACTTTGTTTTAGTAGGCATTCAACCCTGTTAGTTCAAATTATAAATTCTGTCTCATCTTCCAGCAGCTCTTTCCCCTTTTGTCGACCCAGTAATTCAGTTCTCAGCTCTCTCGACATTTGCTACACTTTTGGGGGACTATCTCACACATGTGTAGTTTAGAGGTTAAACCAAGACTTGTGAGTATTTATACTCAGAAATGAGGAATCACCTCCAACTCTCTTCCCCTCAAGGTTTCCCCCACATTGTCCAGTTTTCTTAGTTTCTTGGGCCAGAAATGCAATGGGGTTTCTGTTGGAGTTTTAGCTACTGTATGACTTTAAAACTGGGGCCCACTCTCAGGGAAAAACCAGCCAAAATAAAATTGGAAACTCACCCTTATGTGGTTTGCTTTTCCAAGTTTTGACCCCCTTCCATAATCCCTTTGGTTTTCTTTACTTTTCTTAGTCTTCAAGCAGAGGGGTGTGTATGCGTTCTGGTTGAGAGTTGTTATAGTAATAGAAGGGTGAGCTGTTGGGGATTACACCTCCTGATTTATCTGGTTTTATTTGTTCTTCATGCTGGTTTGAGTAGTTTTTGATAGGTGTGTTGAGAGATTTGAATTTACATAGCTGTTGTTACCTCTGTTACCTTGGTAATCAATTTGAGTTTTTTCTCTGAATCCAGCCTAACACGTCTTACTTTTTTTTGTACTAACTTTTTGAAATAATGTATTGATTAGGTAAAAGAAATAAAGTTTTTTTTAGTTTTCAGCAGTTCCATGTATAAGAAGGTTTGTTCTAAGAACCATATAGTAGGAATTTTAAATAAATAAAAAACCTCATATTATGGAAGTATTTTATTTTATTCCATTAATTTGTAATGTTAAGGTTAGGTCAGAAAATTTATGAGAATAATTTGAAAATAAATACCCAACAAAAGCAGTCATAATCAACTCTGAATTTCAGAGGGACTTATTCTAGATGGAAAAAATTTCAACATCTTCATAAGAAAATAAAGACTATTTTTTATAGCTTTCTCTAAATAGAGGACATAAAGAGTTTTAATCCTGCAAAAGGCACATGAATTTGATCATATGTGTTTTTATGTAGTAATCAAGATTACCATAAGATTTAAATGTGTTAATCATTTTGTGTGTTTAAATGCATTGGAGATACTAATGTAGTTCTACTTTAAAAAAAAATTGTAGACTGCTTATATTTATAAATGACCCAAAACCTAATATGTTGATGATGATGTACAAACTTTAATATTTCATGATATTTAACATATCATTCTTCTCTTTCAGATGGTCTTCTGGTCGTTGGTGTTCACTCGGCTAAGTTTCCAAATGAAAAAGTGCTGGATAACATTAAGAGTGCTGTTCTTCGGTACAATATCACCCACCCTGTGGTTAATGATGCAGATGCCAGCCTGTGGCAAGAACTGGAAGTTTCCTGCTGGCCAACTCTGGTCATACTTGGACCCCGTGGAAACATGTTGTTTTCTTTGATTGGCGAAGGACACAAAGATAAATTATTTTTATACACTTCAATAGCTTTAAAGTATTACAAAGACAGAGGACAAATCAGAGATAATAAAATAGGGATAAAACTGTATAAAGATTCTTTGCCACCTTCACCATTGCTATTTCCTGGCAAAGTAACAATAGACCATGTTACTAGTAGATTGGTAATAGCAGACACTGGACATCATAGAATTTTGGTCGTTTGGAAAAATGGACAAATCCAATACAGCATTGGAGGTAAAGTTTGCTTCTAATTATATATAATGCATTTTACAGTAAAATAGGTAAATATATAAAAATTGAAATTTATAAATAAGAACTAATTATAGAAAGGTGATATGCATTGACTTTTAAACTCACCACCCATATATTTAAATTTCCTTTTTTTAGTAAATAAAGGATAATAATACCATTAGACATTTTTATATACTTTACTTTTTTCATCTAACAGTTTATCCTGATGTAACTGACCATTCCATATCAGTGCATAGAGAACTTTTTGGCTTTTAAAAATAACTGCATAGTATTCCACTATGTGTTTGTACCATAATTTGTTCAGCCACTTTCCTGCGTGTATTGGAAGCTCTTATCTAAGCTTCCAGTATTTAGCAGTTACAAACAATACATAATCTTGTGGATATACTTTTGTCTTGCTGGTGGTATATCTTAAGGGTGAATTCCTAGAAGTGGGATTGCTGGATCAAAATTAAATGCATACATAGTCTTGTTAGGTATTGCCAAATTCCCCACCAGAAGAGTTGTACCAGTTTGCATTTTTACTAGTAGTGTGTGAGTGTGCCTCTTTTTCTCCACTGCTACTTCAATAAAATGTTTTGACATACTTTTAAATTTTTACCAATCTAATAGGTAAGAAATGTATCTTGGTATAATTTTAAATTGCATTTGAGAGTAGAGTTCAACATCTTTTCATGTTTAATATGGCTATTTATTGTACATGAGGTTTTGTCTCTCTCTTTCTAGGACTCAGTGCTTTATCTTTTGAAAC
>NW_012154618.1:2544386-2547238 GCF_000956105.1 Propithecus coquereli | reverse complement strand
ATAAGCTCAACCTTGTAGAATGCTAGCTAAGAGAAAATGGTTTTCAAGCACTGGGTGAAGGACCTACAATCACAATGACTACTCTAGTCCAAGAATTTTTAGCCTTGGGTTATATACCAAAGTATTGGCAGTTAGGCTTTGTAAGATATTTATAAATTTATGGGTATTCCCAGAAATTCTATTTCAGATTTGGGGAAATTGGTCACATTCTGATCAGATTTTCAAAGTGATATTTTACCCCAAAATGTTTTAGGAACCACTGCTTTAAATTGCTCTAAAATCCAGTCCTCGATTAATATATACTGTTAGAATATGGAGAAATTGGATCATGGAATATTGGCTCTACTTACAATTGTTTTTTATAAATTGTATTTTAACAAGATGTCATTCATTTAAAAAATACATCAACACATAAACCTATATCATATTTATTTATATTTATATGTGTGTGTATGTGTTTCATATTATTTATTTCATCAAAACCTGGCTTTACGGGACTTGTTATTGTTTTTATTATAAGAATTTGCTGGTAGTTACTACATTATAAATGCCTCTGATTATCTACTGGAGAAACGCTTTTCTATTCTCTGTATTATGAATAACTATACTTTTTTTTCCTGAGTATCAGATTATTTATTTCTTTATTTTCGTGTTTGTTTTTAAGCTCCAGGATAGTTTACTATCATAACTTTGTTTGCATTGTTGTATTGATTACTGGAAAACTTAGGGATAAGTTTATCCTTAGCAAAGTAAAATGGGTAATATGACATTCATTTCTTAAAATTAACATGGCTGCATCTTTCTTTTGTACTCTTATTTACCTTTTGCTTCAATTTTCTTATTTTAAATTTATTTATGTCATTAAAGTATTTGAAAAAGGAATCAAAGAAGCAATTGCTTTTTCTTTAGACTTTTAAAATTATGTCATCTTTGGCGGGGAGTCAAACAAAAAAAATAATAAAATTATATCATCTTTATGATCTTTATTACCTATATTAATTGACTAAAAGAAATCTGTTAAGTGCTTCAGGAACCATTAGGAAGGGGGGGAAAAAAGGAAATCTGGGAGTGCTCTTATTAGTGCTCTTATTTTTTATTGGCCCTTGATTTACTGAGATGATTATCTACATGTCTAAAATCAAATTAATGAATAAAGAAAGAATATATTGAAAATGGAATGTGAGACTAAATGGTAGATGTGGTCTTAATATATGTAAAGAGTATGTAAGTACTAGCTTGGTTGAATGGCTTTACATTTGAGATAATTTTCTATTATATTGCCAATTTGGTTATGATTCAGAGACCTTGCCTTTTTCATTGTGATTAACTTTTACATAAAGCTTTTAATAGTAATAAAATAAATGATCTTCTGGTACTACCTACATTTAATATATTTAACTTAAGTATTTTTTGTAAATTATTTTTGAAAATTCCACTTTTGGAATCTTATGTTCTGAATAATCATGGGTTGTTTCATAGGTCACCAAGGTGGGTGGTATAGTGGGAGCAGCACATCCCAGGTCCAGGCAATAAGGGGATACTTCGTATGTAGAGAATTTTGAGATAGTAATAAAATCAATTAAAACATATCCCCTTTTTATTACCATGTAGTAGCACTTCTAAGAATTTCAGGGCTAAATGCCCACCAGGACTTACCATTCCTTCTCCCTGCCTTTGATAACCACTGAGCTATTAGAACATAAGTCTTATAGATGGAAAAACAGTCTGAAAATATCTATCAATGCTATAGTCAAAGTAGATGAGAATTGTTGTCTTGGTATGCTATGACCGTCTCTCAAGGAAGAAGAAAATTCTGCCCTTAACATGTAAGCCCCCAGTGATTTATACCCAATAGGTTATGTGGTAATTTAGTTATCGATGTTTACATTTTGCAATTCACAAACTTATCTACTGTATATGTCAGTAATTGCCACAATAATGCTGAATAAGAAATCATCAGAAGGCTCATACAAACCTAAACCTTTATTTCTTGCTCACATTCACATATGGAGTTGAGGTTCAATTGATAAAGGCTGAGCTAGTCTGGGTTTGGTTCCAAGCTGTTTCTTAGGTCCAGCTCTAGTCCATTTGTTACTCATCTTCCTTGGGCCAGTAGCTGTCCGAGGCATATTCTTCTCTTGCCAAAAGGTAGGAGAGCAAGAGGGCAAGCCCTGTTTCATACATTTTAAGCTTTTGCTCATGTCGTATTTGCTTACCCGCTGTTATTAAAATTCATCATGTGATGAAGCTCAGAGCCACAGGATATGCTCTATACCTATGACGAGGCCATGGCAAGGGTGTGGAGATACATATTACTACAGATGAGTGAGGAGTTGAGAACAATAATTCAACCTGTCATATATATCAGAATTCACATTGCTTAAAAACAGGATGTACTTTACTGGATGCTTTACTAAATAAGATCTATTTAAGGCTAAGGAGTACTTGAAATTTTTTCCAGACTAAAATTTTTTCAATCATACTTTCTGGCATGGAATTTCTGATTGTTTATCTCTGTATTGAGAATACACCCAAATTGCTGTCCAAGGAAAATCTTTTTATTATTATTTATTTATTTATTTTGCGGGGAAGGGAGGCAGAGGGTATCAGCATTATGGGGGACACTGCTTCTCCAGCCACCCCCCACCCAAGGAAAATCTTGACCCTATTGACAAGTACTTCCTTAGATTCCAACTGGAGTGGTTGTTTGAGACCAGTATCTTTGTTAAGCTCAGTTTTTATGAAAGAAAGTGAATCCTACCTTAGCTCAACAGATAATGACTCTGCATTTAACTTATAGCTAAAAATGTCTTTAATCCAGGTACTTGGCAGAAGGAATAATCTTGAATCCA
>NW_012154618.1:2541961-2544336 GCF_000956105.1 Propithecus coquereli | reverse complement strand
ATTTTTTATATATTCTAATTATAAGATCTTTATGAAATATTGATTTGCAAAATACTTGTAAACATTCTTTGGCTTGCCTTTTCACGTAATGTCCTATGATACACAAAAGTTTAAAATTTTGTTGATGCCTGATTTGTCCATTTTTCCCTTTTGTTGCTTATGCTTTTGATGTTATATATAAGAATCCATTGCTAAATCCAAGGTCTCAAAGATTTGCTCCTGTATTTTCTCCTAAAAGTTTTATAGTTTTGGCTCTTATAATTAGGTCTCTCATCCATTTTGAGTTGATTTTTGTATATGGTATGAAGTGGGGGCTACAGCTTCATTTTTTTGCATGTGGATATCTAGTTTTTTCAGAACCATTTATTGAAGAGACTGTTCTTTCTTCATCAAATAGTCTTGCCAACCTGTTGAAAATCAATTGATCTTAGATGTATGGGTTTACTTCTGGACTTTCAAGTCTATTCTGTTGATCTATATGTCTGTCCTTATGCCAGTACCACACTGTTTTGATTGCCATAATTTTTTATAAGTTTTGAAATCAGAGCTATGAGTCCTCCCGCTTTCTTTTTTTTTCAAGATTGTTTTGGCTATCTTGGGTCTCTTGCAATTCAATTTGAATTTTAGAACCAGCTTGTCCTACTCTGCCAAAAACTTTTGGCGTTTCTTATGTAAATAATTATATTGTCTGCAAAAAAAAGAAAAAATTCCCTTCTGATTTTTAAACTTTCTATTTCCTTTTATTATATTGCTGGCCAGTACCTCTGTTGTTTTTAAGTGTTAGCAGTGATGATGGGTATCTTGTCATGCTCATCTTAAAGGGAATGCATATAAATGTTCTCCAAAAGCTTAATATTTGCTGTAGCTTTGGGGAATAAAATAGCTATGAAATAAGGAAAATTTCTTTCTGTTGATAGCTAGATAAAAATATGTGATAAAGCAATTAAATGAAATACTGATAGACTCTGTCTAGGTGGTGGGTGTGTGGGTATTTGCTGTAAAATTTTTTTGACTTTTTTGTATGTTTGAAGATTTTCATGATAGAATATTGGGAAGACGGTCTCAGGAGATGAAAGCAGAATATCTTTTTTCCAGTAGAATATATTAGATTTTCAGTTTATAAAGTACAGTCAACATAGTGTCATAGAACTGCCTGGGTTCATATCCCAGATTCTTGACTTACTAACTGTGGGATCTTGAGAAAGTTACTTAACGATCTGTGCCTCAGTGTCGTCTAAAATATGAAAATCATAGTCATAGGGTTATTATGAGGGTGGCTGGATAGCTGGTTGGTTGGCTCACTCTTGGATCAGTGCTTGGCAAATATTAAATTCTATATGTGTCAATTACTAGCTCAGCATAACTGAAATCTGTACATTTAATTTTAAGAAATATGTATTTTGCTAGATTATGTTTTAAAATTTCATTTTCTTTAAAAATATTTCATAGTTAAGATGAGATCAACACTAGTTCTGGTGAAGGCATGATGGGAGACAGGTGTGTAAGGAAAGTTGGGGGAATGGACAGGTAGGGAATGAAAGGAACTGATTGTGTGCATTTCAGTAACAAGTTCACCCTATAATTGATTAGCCTTTTTTTAAACATTGTGCTGCAAATATTCTCTAAATGTTATGTTAGAAATCTTTTATGTAGCAAAAGACAAAAGCAAAAGTTAACATTCATTGCATAAAACATCCATTAAATTTCTATAGATTGACTTAGAAGCTGAGAAGGTGAGCACTGTAGCTGGCATTGGAATTCAAGGTACAGATAAGGAAGGTGGAGCAAAAGGAGAACAACAACCCATTAGTTCCCCTTGGGATGTAGTTTTTGGATCATCAGGTATGTAAACTTTTAATATTAAATGTAAGTAAACTTTGCTTAATAAAAGTAAGACTTAAAAATATTCTTGAGATATTCATTTAGATTAGTTCTATTGCTAGTTATTTTATACTTTTATATCTGTGGCTTGGAGTTTGTTAGTTGTGTAAAAACAAAGGCAGCAATAATATAGAGTATGTATTGTTATATGTGCTATAGTATATAATACTAGTTATTTTATACTTTTATATCTGTGGCTTGGAGTTTGTTAATTGTGTAAAAACAAAGGCAGCAATAATATAGAGTATGTATTGTTATATGTGCTATAGTATATAATACTATATTACATATTATATTTTATACATAAGGTAGAGTATGTATACTCTAATTTAAAGAATTTCATCTTAGGCCGGGCGCGGTGGCTCACACCTGTAATCCTAGCTCTCTGGGAGGCCGAGGCGGGCGGATTGTTTGAGCTTAGGAGTTCGAAACCAGCCTGAGCAAGAGCAAGACCCCATCTCTACTAAAAATAGAAAGAAATTAATCGGACAACT
>NW_012154618.1:2517454-2538326 GCF_000956105.1 Propithecus coquereli | reverse complement strand
AATTACATAATTATACAACTGATTTAAACAGATGTGGGAATAAACCAACTTGAAAGGGACAGTGGCTGAGAAAAATTGCTCTCCTTTTGAACACGTTTTAATATTTCAAATCTTTTTAGGATATTTCTGAAATTCTACATAGTTAGGAATGTGAGAGAAGATAGAATTATTAGGGGGGAAATATGAAAAATAGATATTGTGATATTTTTATATAATGGGCTGCTCTATAGTGCAGATAAACAGACCACAGCTATGTCCAGCAGCACGGACAAATATCAAAGGAATATTTTGAGTGAAAAAAGTTACAGAAGAAACCTACAATATGATTTCTTTTATAGAAAGTGCAATAGCATTTAAGACAAAATAAGCATTCAGAGACCCATTCAGACACAGTAAAGCTGAAAAGTAAAAAGAATGAAAAACACAAATGTTTAGACTAGTGGTTCCTTGTAGGAGTAAAGAAGAGGGGTATGATCATAGAGGGATGTAAGAGGTTTTCAAATAATGCTCTCTTTCTTAAGCTTGGTGTCTGCACATGGGTGTTTAGTTATTAATATTTAAATTTTATGTATAACATGCATTCCATATGCATATTTAATTAAAAATTAAACATTAAAAAATAGGTAAAGAGAATGAAAACAAGGATAAATACACAGTTAACTATATACTCGCCACTTCTATTCAGCATAGCATTGGAAGTCCTAGGCAGAGCAGTTAGGCAAGAAAAAGAAATAAAAACCATCCAAATAGGAAAGGAAGAGGTAAAATTGTCTGTTTGCTGATGACATGATCTTATATATAGAAAACCCTAATGACTCCACCAAAAGACTGTTAGAACTGATAAATAAATTTAGTAAAGTTGCAGGTTACAAAATCAACACAAAACTCATTAGTGTTTCTACATACTAACAACAAACTATCCAAAAAATTTAAGAAAACAATCCCATTTATAATAGCATAAAAAAGTAAAATACTTCAGAGTAAATTTAACCAAGGTGGTGGAAAGATCTGTACGCTGAAAACTGTAAACTGTTGATGAAAGAAATTAAAGACAAATAAATGTAAAGATAACCTATGTTCATGGATTGGAAGAATTAATACTGTTAAAATGCCCCTGTTACCCAAAGTGATCTACAGATTCAGTATAATTTCCATCAAAATTCCAGTGTCACTTTTTATGGAAATAGAAAAAGCAATTTTAAAATTTGTATGGAACCAGAAAAGATCCTGAATAGCCAAAGCAATCTTGAGCAAAAAGAACAAAGCTGGAGGCATCACACTCCCTGATTTCAAAATATATTATAAAGTTATTGTAATCAGAACAGCATGGTACTGGTATAAAAACGGACACATCAACCAGTGGAATAGGACGGAAAACCCAGAAAATTTATATAGTTAATTGGTTTTGGACAAAGGTGCCAAGAATACACAATGGGGAAAAGATAGTCTCTCGAATAAGTGGTGTTAGGAAAATTGGATATCTACGTGTGAAATTGGACTCTTATTTCATGTCATATACAAAAATCAACTCTCAAAATAGATAAAAGACTTAAACGTAAGACCGCGAACTATAAAACAACTAGAAGAAAACAGTAGAAAAGCTCCATGACATTGGTCTGGGCAATGCATGATTTCTTGGATAGGACTCCAAAAGCACAAACAACAAAATCAAAAATGGACTGAGATTTCATCAAACTAGAAAGCTTCTGCACAACAAAGGAAACAGTTAACAGAGAGAAGAGACAACCTATAGATTGGGAGAAAATATTTGCAAACCATACATCTTATAAGGGGTTAATATCCATAATATATAAGAAATTCAAACAGCTCTATAGCAAGAAAACAAATAGGGTGATTAACAAATGGGCAAAGGATATGAACAGACATATCTCAAAAGAGATACAAATGGCCAAGAGATATATGAAAAAATTCTCATCTCTAATCATTAGGGAAATGCAAATTAAAACCACAATGAGATATTACCTCACATCTGTTAGAATGGCTATTGTCAAAAAGAGAAATTGTAACAAGTGTTGGCGAGGGTGTGAACAAAAGGGAACCTTTGTATACTCTTGGTGGGAATGTCATAGTCATTTTGGAAAATAATGTGGAGGTGCCTCAAAAAACTAAAAATAGAATTACCATATGATCCAGCAATCCCACTTCTGGTTATACACCCAAAGAAATTGAAATGGCAAGGTCAAAAAGGTATCTACATCCTCATGTTCATTTCGGTAGCCAAGATATGAAAGCAACATAAGTGTCCCTCAGTAGATGAATAGATGTATAAAATGTGGTATATATACACAACGGAATACTATACAGCTTTTAAAAAGAAGGAAATGCTGTCATTCATGACAACATGGACAGAACTGGGGGACATTATGCTAAGAGAAGTAAGCCAGGCATAGAAAGACAAATACTATATGATCTTGCTTGTTTCTGTAATTTGTTAATGAAAGAGTTGATCTCACAGAAACAAAGTAGAAAGGTAGTTACTAGAGGATAGGGTTAACTGGAGAGATGGGGAAAAGGCAGATGTTGATCAAAGTGTACAAAATTTCAGGTAGACTGGAGGAATAAGTTTTAGTGGTCTGTTACACTTCATGGTGACCACAGTTACATGTATTATATATTTCATAATTGCTAAAAAAACAGATTTTTAACATTCTCACCACAAAAAAAAAATGGTAAGTTGGTAAGATGATGGGTACGTTATTTAGCTTTATTGAATCTTTCTACAGTGTATACATAGATCGAAACATCACATTGTACCCCATAAATATAAACAATTATTGATCAATTAAAAATTTAAAAAGAAGAGATCTAGGAAAGGGACTTACAATAACCTCTGATTATTTTAAATATATATGTATTATGTAAATGCATGTGTATACGTATTTTAAATATTGAATATTTAACCTGTTTTTGTCATTACAGTGATAAAGGCATAAAAATAATTATCATAAAGTGATTTTTACAAAAGTGAGTTTCATCTTTGTTCATTTTCCTTTTTGATTGTTATTCTAAATATGGTCATAACTTCATCATGCACTAAAAATAATTACTACAATAAATTCATTTTTTCAGCACTTTGCCATGTTTCTAAAATGTGTATCAGGTCTGTGTTGACTTCATTCATACTAGACAATAACCCGACAGATGTTTTATCATAAAGGTCAAAACCCCTGTCAGTATCTAAGTAATTTAGACTTTACCTGGTTTTGAATCATTTATAGAAAGGATAATGTGCCAGAATCCCATTAACCTTCCGTGGCCCTTTAATCAGCATGTTCCCTAGATAGAAGTTTAGCTGTTCTTACACAACCTTTAATGGTTGAAATCCAACTATTTAGTATGCTAGTCTGATAATCTCCAGTGTTGGTACTTATGTGCTTAGATAATATGTTTTTCTGACTTCCATTAATATGCTATAAAATACTATAAAAATATTTTTGTTTTAAAAAAAATCAGATACAGAAACTTTTGAAGGAATATGTTTGATGCAGTATGACTAGTAAAATGTTTATTTTGTTAAAATAAAAAGTTGTATCTTTATATCTAAAATTTGAGAGAAAATTCTTATACTACCCTATCACATTGTCCTGGTGTTAATAAGATTTTTTTTTAGTCAGGTTATTGAGGTGTAATTTATATACATTTATCCTTATTAGGTAAATAATTGTGTGAGTTTTGACAAATGTATATACAGTCTTATAACTACTGCTACAATCAAGATGCAGAATATTTCCATCACCCCGAAGAGTTCTCTTACAACCCTTGGTTCAGTCTCCCCTCGCCGTCATCACAACCACTCCAGTCACTGGCGACAGAGATCCTTTCCTGTCCCTCAGTGTGGACTTTTATGTCTGGCTTTCTCCATTTGGTGTAATGCTTTTGAGGTTCATCCCGGTTGCTCCATGTGTCGGTGGTTTGTTCTTCTTTACTACTGAGTAGTAGTCCATTATCTCACTATACCACAATTTGTTTATTCATTCACCAGTTAGACTTTTAAGGTATGTCTAGTTTTTGACAGTTATAAAGCCTCCATAAACATTTGTGTACGAGTTTTTCGTGGTAATATGTATTTACTTTTCTTGGACAAATGCCCAGGAATGAGATTGCTGAGTCATATGATAAAGGTATATGTAATTTTATAAGATACTGCCAAGCTCTTTTCCAAAGTGACTGTTCTCTTAGAGCCCTAAATATTTGTCTGGAATCATTGCTTCTGCCTCAAGAACTTTCTCTAACGTTTCTTATAACACAGTCTGCTGGCAGTGATTTATTTCTCTTGCCTTTTTTCTGGTCTGAAAGTGTATTTAGCTTTCATTTTTGAAAGTTATTTTTGCTCCATATGTAAGTCTGGATTGACATTTTTTTCTTTTAATACTTTAAAGGTGTCGCTCCATTATCTTCTGGCTTACGTAGTTTTCCACAAGAGGTCTGCTTTAATTTTTTCCTTCTTTCCTTACAGGTGCAGGGTATTTTTTCCTCTGGTTGCCTTCAAGATTTTATCTTTGGTTTTCAGCAGTTTGACTGATAGAGTTATCCTGTTTGGAGTTCTTGAATCTGTGATGTGATGTTCTTCGTTATTTTCAAGAAACCCTCATGCTTCAAGTATTTTTTTCTGCCCCTTTCTCTCTTTCAATTCTTTATGGGACCTCAGTTACTCATGCGTTAAATTTTGTTATATTATATCCAACAACTCTTACATATGGTATTCTTTTTATTTCACTCTTCTTTTTTTCATTTTGTGTTGGTTTGGTAATTTCTATTGATTCATCTTCACTGATCTTTCCTCAGCTGTGTCTAGCCAACTGATGAGCCTGTTGAAGGAATTATTCATCTCCAATATTATGCCTTTTTATCTACCATTTCTATTTTGCTCTTTTTTACAGATCCATCTCTCTGCTGAAATTCCCCATCTGTTTAGGTGTATTGGCCACTGTTTTCTCTAGATTCTTTAACATACTGTGCATAGTTGTTTCAAAATCTGTGTCTGTTAGTTCCAAATTTCAGGTCATCTCTGAGTTTGATTCTGTTCATTCCTTTGTCACTTGAAAATGAGTAGTTCTTTTTCTTTTATGTGAGTCTTCTCATTGTTTATTATATGTTAATCATCTTGTGTAGAATTATAGAGGCTGAGATAAATAATATTTATGCCATTATTATGAGAGGTTGAGTCAATTTGGTGTGAAGCTGAACTGGGCCTGGGTTTTATTATTGCTATGGTTACTGTCAGGGCAGCAAAGCTTTCAAATCCCTCTAGATAGGCTGCTGTTGCCTTCTGACTTTGCCTCAGTGCAGGGCCTAGGTGCTGGACAGTTTTCTCAGTGGTGGGTCCAGCCTCAGTCTGAGGACCCAGAGTAGGGTGCCTGGGCCTCAAGGAAAGGATGTGGGGAGTTTTTTGTTCCTGTTCCTCCTCTTTGTAGCAGCTAAACTTTTATCTTGTGTCTGTGATTGGTTTGGGGAGTGTTCTGCTTCTCCATAAGAATAAGAACTCTACGTGGTGTCTGTAGAGAATGTTTTCATCTGCTCTTTCCCCAGCTGTAATGGATCTTTTCCTGTGCCACAGACTTTGTTGCTTTCCCTCTCGCTTAAGGCTTTGCTTCATAGGAGCTTAGAGACTGCGTGGAAACAAATGTATTTACACTGATGGAGGATTTCACAGATGCTATTAAGGGGGTTCTAGTCATAGTTGCTTAAAATAACACAGAATTTTTAAAAGCTGAATTTCAGGTAATTTTCATTTTGTATTTTGTTGATTTTATTCCTGTTTTCTGAAACTTTTTCTCTAATCTTTATTGATAATTATGAGGGGGTGTACCTTTAAAAATACTTCCAAAAACTTTTCAGTTTTTGGCATTGTCCTTTCTTAAAAATTTTCAATTTGTGACTGTTGAAAGTCAATAATACTAAATGCACTCTTAATTTAAAATTGAGATGTTCATGATTACCGCATTCTTGTTAGAAGAAAAAAAAAACTATTAATGGTATAATACCCCTGCCCAGTAATGCAATTGTGTGCTTTAGAGTCCAAACTCCAAGATGAACAGTATAAATTATTAATATGACTATCACTAGTTTGACAGATATTATAAATGACAGGCCACCTTTTTTTTTTTTATTTTTTTAACTCATTTTGTTTGCAAGAACAAACTCTTCAGCGCTCAGGGAAACAATTGGACAGGGTAAAAACTGCTTGAGAGGTGGTCTGGCAAGGTGGCTATGAGAATGGACTCTAGAGGGTTTTTAGTGTCACATGTTAGTAGTCGTGTGACTTTGGACAAGTTCCATAGCCTCTTTATGCCTCAGTTGCCTCATTTAAATTGAAGATACAAATAATACCTAGTACCTACCTTAAAGGTTTATAATGAGAATTATGAGAGTTAATATATATATATAGAAAGCCCTTAGAACAGTGCCTGGTCCATAGAAAGTACTATGTAAGTGTTTGCTATAAAATAAATTTTGTCATCAATCTCACAAAGATGCTGATAATCTGAACCAAACCAAAAATGGGAAGGCAAGGGACTAGAAAATATACTTTTAAGAGATTATCCAACCATAGACCATTTCCAGGGGCTATAGAAGGGCATAAGGGTGAACCTAGCTACACATCCTGGAGGAGGAAGTGATGGGTTCATTTGATCAGATCCCTATCTTTGATCACACACAAAAATGTACTAGGGTACTTGATACCAGAGTTAAGTCCATAGGTCAGAGACCAGAAGGGAGGGAGAAAAAGTACCAAGCAGAGAACTGGAACCGCACATGCTCACTTCTGTAGCTCTTTCATTCTTACCAAAACATCAGTAATCTGGAGTCAGAGTCACTAATGAATTCATATTCAAGGTGTAGCTGTGTGAATTTCAGCAAATTAACCTCTTTGAATTTTAATTTCTTTATAAAATGAAGATGATGATAATAAGACTTCTTAAGGCTGTTAAAAGAAATAATCAGTGTCAAGTGATTAGCTCAGTGCCTTAAATGTAGGAAGTTTCCTGGGCAGTTATCAATATCACCACCATCCTCATCATTAATTGGTATGTAAAATCCCAAACACCTGGATCCTGACTTGACACAGCCTGTTTCTATACTTTTTCCTCCTTCCTCAGGTATCTAAAGGAAATAAGTACACAGAGTCCAAGAAACAAACGCTCGCACTTTATTACTGTGAAGATTTTGCCTTCGTATAGTAATCCTGAGCTGAGCTAGACTGACCTGTTTAGAGAACTAGATAATGGAATTAAATTTGATCTTTCACTAAGATACACACCAACATAGCTCTTCTTTGCCAAGACAGAGCCTCTAAAAGCAGACTAAGAAAAGCAGATGTTTTTGTTCCTAAGACTTAGAGCTAAATTTGCCCTACTCATCCTTCCTGGATTTTCTTAGAGTAGGACATTCATGTGAAAGAGAAATAAAGAGGCTGTATTCAGGTGGGAACAGGGTAGCAGACCAGTTAGGAGGTAATCCTTGCAGTAATCTGGATGGTGACTTAGGTCAAGATGGAGGTGGTAAGAAATGGTCAGATTCTGGATATATATATATTTTTTTTTTGTAGAGCCAGGGTCTTGCTATGTTGCCCAGGCTGGTCTCAAACTCCTGGGCTCGAGAGATCCTCCCGTCTTGGCCCCCCAAAGTGCTGGTATTACAGGTGTGAGCCACCATGCCTGACCAGATTCTGAATGTGTTTTGAATGAGGAGGCGACAAGATTTATTAATGGATCATGTGTGACATGTGGGAGAAAGGAGGAATTAAAGATGACTCCAGGTTTTGTTACCTGAGAAGCTGAAAGGGTGGAGTCCTTTTATTTTAATTTTCTTGGTCAACCTTGCAGTCTTCTTATCTATAAGGTCTTAACATTGGCCAGGGCTGACTTCTCAATGTAGATAAGTTTTATAAAAATCTATGGTTATTTCTCTTAATAATGATTCTTGGTGTAGAGGGCTTATACATCGCCTATTAAATTAACCCTTAGGTGTTTTGATGTGTTTTAATGTCATCATAAATTTTGTTTGCTATTTGTTTGTTGGTATAAACCAATAAATAAAATTATTCCTGCTTATTGAGCTTATACCCAAAAACATTACAGAATTCATGCATGAATCTTAGTAGTTTCTCTCTAAAATTTTAAGATTTTCTATGCACATAATTTTGTCATCTTCTAATAATTACAGTTTTATTTCTAATCTTTAGGCTTTTTGCTTCTTTTTCCTACTTTGTTGCACAAACTAGGCCCTCTATATGTGCTAAATAGAAGTGTTGATAGTAGGTATCTTTGTCTCATTTTCATTCTTAGGGAGAATGTTTGCAGTATTTCACTAATATATAGGATGTTTGCTATAGATTCTGTTGCAAATATCCTTTGTAAGATTAAATAAGTTGCTTTCTGATCCTTGTTTGCTGAGTTTTTATCAGGAGTGGAAGCTAACAAGCTTAAGAGATGTTGAAAGGCTTTATTTTTATGTGTGACTTTAAAGTTCTCAGCCCTAGCAGATCCTAAATCCTCTTCATATAATAAACTTTATGAAAAGCCTTCTTTATCATACCTAAAGTGAAATTCATAGATCATATAATCCACCTATACTTACATATTTGTAAATATAAAGAAATAAGCGTAACATATAATAAAATAATGTATTCATATGTGAATGTTCTGGCATGACTGTACTGTCATACAATATATTAGCTGTCAAATATCCAAAGCTATTTTTAAGGCAGATGCCAGTTCCATTCAGAATCATTGTTTTAGGGGATAATGGCACAGGTTCACATTTATAGCAGACTTCTTTGATTAGTGATGAATCATTGGTACTATTAGGAAATACCAATCATCATTAGGGTAATTTTAGGGCTTACAGACATAATTACAAAAAAGAGAACAATTCTCTTGTGATATCTAGGGGAAAGTTTACTCATTCAACAAATATTTACTGAGCATTTGCATTTGCCGTGTTCCAGGCACTATTCTAGACGCTGATGATAGAGCTGTGAGTAAAACAGCTATGTGCTGGCCCCTCAGACCTTATGCTCAGTAGAGGAGAAAGACGGTAAAGCAATAAATAAATATGTAACATATAAGATAGTGATAAATGCTACAAAGAAAAATCAGATAAGGTAAGGGGCTAGAGAATAACGGGGTATGTGCATGTGTGTATGTATTGTATTAGGGTGAGCAGGAAAGAAGCTTGAACATCTGAATGAATGCTAGTAATTGGAGATATGCTTCCTAGGAAGAGGAAGGAGGGAGCATGCATGGTATAGAAGTTGAAGAATAGCATATAACACATGCCAGGCACCATGTTAGGCACTATACTTACGTTGTATTACTCATTCTTCTCCAAAATCTTATGAAATGAGTGATGATAATCCTCATTTTACAGATGAGGAAATTGAGGCACACAAATTAGAAAGTGATACAGTTAGAATTCAAATCCAGACCCAGCTGGTTACAAAGCCAAAGAATTAGATGAAGAAATGCTTTCAGGAGCCCTCTTCTTTTAGTGTTTTATCACAGTTACCATAAGAATAATTTGGTTCCAGTCAGAGAAATGGGAGAACTGGATAGAGGACTTGAATACATAATCATTTACAGTTTTCCGTGTAGCATTTTAAAAATATTGAACAAATAAAGGCTTTGGAATATTGTGAGTGGGAAACATTCCAAATTAAGTTAAAATGAATAAGATTATTCATTTTGTGGACTTTCTATGGCTTTTGTTTGTACTACCTACTAAAGTTTTTGTTTTGTTTGGTCATTTCCTTAGCTAATAATACCATTGACTAAGCAGGGACGTAGTCGTTTTCATTGGTACTGTGGTGTCAATACACATTTCTTAAACTCTTAAAAGGTACGGTTTCTTCATGGAAATTGTTCAAAGAACCTATTTCTAAAGCTTATAACTTAGGCGGTTCGCTCTAGGTATTTGACTAGCGAAGAGTCTCTTTGGAGAATGTGTGTCAGCCAGTTTCTTCTGTCACATAAAATAAATCAGATGTTTAAAAAACATTGTGCTCAAAGATGCAGAGGTAAGTATTGCTATTAAGACTACTTTGGATTCCTTTGAAACTATTGCAGGTAAATTACAAATCTAAAGAAGTAAACCTTTCACAAGGAAAACAAAATTTTCAAAAACCATTTAGAACATTGCAAATATTGTTTTATTAGATGGTTTATAAACATATTGTTATCTGCCCTGGATTTAAAATTTTGAGACAATTAGAGTGTTTATATTAATCAGATATGTATATAATAATTACTATTTATTTTTATAAAGGTCCCGAGGTCCAAAGAGATGACATTCTGTGGATTGCCATGGCAGGCACTCATCAGATATGGGCACTCCTGTTGGACTCTGGCAAACTGCCAAAGAAAAAGTAAGTGGCAGCATCTCTCTTTGAGTAGACTGTACTACTTGGAGTTCACAGAATTCTCTTTCCCGAAGTCACCGTATCCACACAGCTCCCACTGTACTAGTCAGGATATGCTAGGTTATGCTACCATAACAGAGAGCCCAGGTTCTCAGTGGTTTAAAACCAGGCTTATTTCTTGCTCACTCACATAGGTTCACTGGGGAGCACTATTCTGCTGCCCCAGCTGATGAAATAGCCACTGTCTGGAGCTTTGCCAGTCATCCTGGCAGAATGAGAGAAAGAGGTGGTAAGTCACTTACTGGCTCTTAAAACTTCTACTCAGAAATGATACACATCACTTCTGCTCACAATTCATCAGCCAGAGTAAGTTTTATGGCCATACCTAACTTCAAGGTAGGTAAGAACAATCCTCCTGAACATCCAGAAAGAGCACTAGGAATATTTGGTGGGCCCTTATCTTCTAAGACATAGCTCAAATATCTCCATTCATTCATTCAAATAGGTGAGTACCACATGGCAGGGTGGTTAATAACTCAGGTTTTGTAGTCAGGCCTGAGATTGAATCCTGGCTCTGCCACTTACTATCTGTGTGAGTTTAGGAAATCCACTTTAACTTCCTAAGCCTCACTTTCCTTATTTATATTATGTTATAGGCTTGTTTTGATGTCAGAAGAGCTCAGCATAGTGCCTGGCATATACAGTAAACATAGGTGGCTTTGCTACCACTGTTGGGGATATAAAGATGAAAGGTTAGTGTCTACAGAGTTTCTCCTATCTTTTCCATAGCGCCTTTCCTCTTTCCCCTAACCCCCCAGGCAGAACTGACCATACTCTTCCCTATGACCTCACTGTACCCGGTATGAAGTTACATCACTGCACTGATAAGTTTGCCTGCCCTCGCTCTCCCTCCCTCTCTTTTTGATTGCACTTATTTTTAACTATTCCCTCCTACTAGACTGTCTGTTAAAGGAAGGGACCATGTACCTAGCACAGTATCTAGGACACAGTAAGAGCTCAGTAAGGGTTTGCAGAATAAATAAATGATAGAAAGTTAAACCAGAAAGGCTGTCAAATAACCGTAGGAAGTGGTCATCTCAGCTACATTTGTTGGTAGAAAGGAGCAGTTATATAGATAATCCAAAATATCAGATTTTCCAAATAGTGTGTATATGCGTGCATGTTGCTTTGGAACACATTTATGTTTTATAACATTGAATCATTAACAAATATTTATTAAACATACTATATGCGAGGCACTACGCTAGGCAACAGAGATGAAAATGATATGCTCACTGTGTTAAGGATAAAATGAAAAGATGTGGTTGCTGTCCTCAGTGGACTTACAGAAGAAAAATCAGATCAGCAAGCAATTTAAAAGTAGTGTGTGTAAAAGGAATCACTGCAATAGTGACTTAATTAAAATTGTTCCTTACATGAGTAAGAGAAACACCCAATGTCACTAAGGTTTGAGGTGTCGAGGAAGGCTTCCTGGAAGAGGCTGCTAAACTGAGCCCTGAGAGGAGTGGGAGGTTTTCCAGGCAGGAGTTGACACTAATGATGTCAGTAGAAGCCAGATTATGCAGTGCCTTGTGAGTTCTTTTAAGAGATTTGGACATTCTACAAACCTTTTAGAAAGTTTTAGACTGGGACGTGACATGATTAGATTTGTGTTTTTGAAAGAATGCTGGCAGCACTCTAGTGGGACAAGACTGGACACAGATACCATTGAGGAGACTGTTGCTATCATCCAGGCAAGAGATAATAATAACCTCAACAGTGAGGTTACCGGTAAGATTTTGGTGAGGCATGATTATAAATAGCAAACAGAAGTAACAGAGGTTGCCAGAATATGCTGTTCTGGGTGATGGCTGATTTGAACATAGATGGTCAAGAGCTCCCTAGATTTCCTAACAAGTAGAGCTGTCACTGTCATTCATGATAGGAAAATGGTCCCTCAGGTAACATGGACCTGCCTCTTAATTTTAAGGATATGTTAGCTTTATTTATTACTGATCTTCAGGTGGTAATGACCCCTAATGTTTTAAAAATCACTGTTTCTCTCCACTCTTTTATTTAATTAACAGAACTCTTTTTTTAAAGTGCTAAGACTCCTTATAGTAATTACCTTTCAGTTTATTTGTTTTGCATATTAGTTAGTACATGTATTTTTCTAGCTAGCTTATTTCTATAAATTCCATGAAAAGTGGCCATATTTTATACATGCTGTATCTCTTTGCCTCTGTTCGCTGCTTCCTGCCTAACTTAGCGTGAGGAACATATCAACCAATAAGTGATGGTCCTGTTAGACTTTTGCGTGTTGTACCATATTTGGAAATGATATACATGTAGTCTTTCATTTTGCATCCTAAGTCAGCTTCTTCCCTTCCCTCAACATAACACAATACAGTATCCTCCTTACAGTCCCTCTGTCATAAACTTAGAAACCAAGGTGTAAAACTTCTCTGCATTATAAAAAGAATCATTGCAATAGTCCTTTAAATAGAAATTTCTCTACCGTATCTAAGAAATTGATTTGTACAATCGATTAGTTAAAGCAGCATAATCATCCAATATCATTTTCTTAAAATGGTGATGCCTGATCTGTCTTTCAGAAACTATTCTTTAATTCCTTTTGCTAGTCACAAAACATTTTTAATGAAAATTTAAGCTTTAAACTATCAAAAGCTACATGATCTTTTTAGTTCCCTTTTAGAACCTAATATTATTAAAATATTGAAGCCAAGAAGAAGTTAAGAACGTGGGAAAATAACTATGTCATCAATGATCTGATTTACCTTATAATTCTGACCTTGTTGGGGACTTCCTATCTGGCCTTTGAGAGTAGTTTCGGTTTTGTGTGTGTCAAAGAAAAGTAGAAAGGTGCCTACACAGTGGCTAAATAAGTTAATGACTGGAAAAATGACAGTAAAAGCTGACTTGCACAATTTAAGTAGGCCAGGATCACTAGTTTTGTTTGTTTTTTTCCCCAGTGTTTATCACTTTTCATTTGATCACGTACATTCATTTATGTAATAACTGAATTGGCAACATACCACATGTTGACTCTGCCTATGAACTTGTCTTTTTCAGTGAGTTAAAAAAAGGAACTTGCCTTCGGTTTGCTGGAAGTGGAAATGAAGAAAATCGAAACAATGCATATCCTCACAAGGCGGGTTTTGCCCAACCTTCAGGCCTTTCCCTGGCCTCTGAAGATCCCTGGAGCTGCCTATTTGTAGCAGATAGTGAGAGCAGTACGGTGAGAACCGTCTCACTGAAAGATGGAGCAGTGAAGCACCTCGTAGGAGGAGAAAGAGATCCCATGGTAATGACAGGCACTCTTGTGCTGTGTGCTCAGACACTGACCAAGCTGACAATTCCCTGAATTATTTAAAATTAATAAGATTTGAGAGAGATCATTTTGGCCTATCCATGAGTTCAGATGGAAGTCAAACCAAAGTAAATGTGAATATGAAGAAACACAAGTAACAAACCATCTAAGGAAAGTAAATTGACTCTACTTGATTGCATATAAATGTTGAGGCTTCAGGGAGAAAGGGAGGATGAAATATTGATCATTGGAGAGAAGAGAAAAGTATAAATTAGATACTGGACAGTGGGGTGGAAAGAACATCTGACCAGCAAACCTAACCCCTTGCTGACCCGATGTGTGACTGTGGTGAGTAAAACTACAAAGCACCACAAACTAATACGGTTCAAAATTCTATCATTTTTTTGTAATCTGAGTTAAGTACCCAGCCCTATTTATATGAAAACCAGAACTTTTCCCCTTTTAACTTAAATAGCGTATACAACTGTCTTAATTTTCACTTTATATTCTAACAAAGCACTATAAAAATTGTAATAATTGCTGTTTCTTTCTTTTTAAAAAAAATAAAAGAATTTATTTGCTTTTGGTGATGTTGATGGAGTAGGAATCAATGCAAAGCTTCAGCACCCCCTTGGAGTAACGTGGGACAAGAAAAGGAACTTACTTTACGTGGCAGACTCCTACAATCACAAGGTGAGTCTTGACAGAATTATAATACATGATACCTTGCTTTTCATATGTGGTATTTAAAATGCTGAAAGATCTTTGAGCCTCCTACAACTGCCACTCTAAAATATAGAGAGGAATAACAGTCCTCGACGACTGTATGGCAGCTTGTTCTGTTCTTTTCTTGGCCCTTTCTTTGTTAAGAGGTTATGATGATACCCTGAACTAGGGAAAGCACCAAACCAATTCCACTGTCTATGGCCAGAAGTTGGGAATTACATCCTATCAAAGCTGCTTAGTAACATATTTGTAAATAAGAAGGCAAGTAGCAGGGAAACTGATATGTCAACTAACAAATGAACATTTTTGAGCTGTTGGGTAGTTGCAGTGCCTGTTAGCAAATAATTTTGTTTTCAGCAGCATTTCCATTTTTGTCAGTTTAACTGTTTCAATTTTATTGCATTTCTCTTTTTCATAAAAATCAGTGGGTAATAAATATTAATACGGTACTTTGTGATGAGAGACCATAAATGTAATATAGTTGAGATGTAACTAGCAATCATTACATGTAAGAAAAGTAGCAAATCCTCAGGTAACACTTAGATGCTCATGAGGAGAAAGTTCAGTTGTTAAAGTGTGTCCCATTGTGAAGAAAAGCAAAACAATTTAAATTTTTTTTAATTCCAGAAATAATTTTTGAAAGATTGCTTCTAGAAGACAGGATATAACTAGGGATTTTACATAGTTTTTAGCTCTTAAAATAGAGTCTCCCGTTAAGACTAATTTGAATGTTCGACTTTTCAAGAAAATATGGAAATATCTGTTCTTTTTGTGAGATTTATTGTGAATGCTAATGGCAATCAGAAATTCTCTAATTTGCTTAATACTACACCCTTCCATACTACAAACATGAGATCTTCAGATATATAAATTTTTGTTCTTTTTTAGATTAAAGTTGTGGATCCAAAAACAAAAAACTGTACAACATTAGCAGGGACTGGAGACACAAATGATGTTATCAGTTCCAGTTTTACCGAGTCAACTTTTAATGAACCAGGAGGCTTATGTATTGGAGAGAATGGTCGGTTGTTATATGTAGCAGATACCAATAATCATCAAATTAAAGTAATGGATTTAGAAACAAAAATGACTTCTGTGGTAAGTAATCTTAAAGTATAAGTTAAAGGGTGTGGTTTTAAGAATGATAACTGAGATCCTCACATCACTGACAGAGGCATTTTTGGTTAGGCCATCTCCAATAGAGTAGAGTGGATGCCTCTGTTGTGGTTTTGGTATCCAGATCAGCAGGACTGCTTTAAGGATATCCTGTTATTCTTAAAATAAAAATTCCATCTGTGCTGAGAGTTTGAGAAAGATAATGGAAGTTGGAGAGAATTTGATGAGCCTTTGAGAAGAAAAAGGATAGTAGTCATATCTGATTTTAAGTGTGTGGACATACACACACTACATACGTATACCATGTATGTAGTACATTTAGCTTTTTGTTTCTGTTTTTTCAGTGATCCTTAGGTTAATGTGTAGTTTTGTTTCCCTTGGTGAGTCCCTTACCAAATAATCTTCCAAAGAAAGCATTAGAAGCCACATTTCTCAAGACATTGAAAATAAATTGGAGGAAAGTTACATAAGTTATAATTAATTTTTAAAGATATAGACATGATCTTTTATAGAATTTTCAAGGAGAAGTGTCTGTTACAAGCTACCTCTTGATGTATTACATTTACCAGAAGAAAATGCAAGACTTTTTTTCCTAGAAGTCTACTAATTTGCAAGGTATACATTTTAAAATAAAAAACACAGATTACTATCATAATGTAATCATTTCTTTTTACATAGATCTCTGACATAAGATGAATAACATCTTCTTATAGTTGACAATGAAAGTTGTAAGAGAATGTATGTCCACTACATTTAAATTTATAAAGTTTTGCTTTAATTTCCTGCCATCTGTAACCATTGGACAATTAATTCTGTCTCATTCATAAGTCTTGGTAATTTTTTTTTGCTAAAATGAACTATGTTTCTGCACCTACAAAATAATCTTTAGGGCATCTAAGTAAACACATTCTAATTCAGACTAGAATGGCAATTAGTTTCATTGATGTAGAGCTTAATTTTTCTACTAAAGTCTAAAAATAAGCTCTCCAACTCTACAAATCTATAAAGTACTTGTGTTTTAATAACAGTTTTTCTTTTTCCTAGCTTCCCATCATCACATCTGAAAATGCTGTGGTAGATGGCCCATTCCCAGCAGAAAAACAGAGGACACTACCCAAACTGCCTAAATCTGCTCCAAGCATTGGGCTTTCCCCCATGACTGCGTGTCCGGGCCAGACTCTTCAGTTCAAACTGAGATTAGAACTCCCTTCAGGAGCAAAGCTAACTGACGGAGCACCCAGTTGCTGGTTTCTATCAGCTGATGGTATGAGAATAATCTGCAGATGCAAATATTTCACAAATTCTCAATGTTCAATCTAGTAATTTTTTTTCATTTGTTATGTGATATTCTTACTCTAATTGGGCAAGATTTGCAAGATTATGTAAAACAGTGAATCTAGGTCTGACTCCACTTTAGCAGTTTTCTCTAGTCTTCAGGATTCTTACTTCCCTTTTATTAAAGAACAGTGCAACTCACCAGAAGTTATATGTCGGTGGTCAGCACTGTTTCTTAGAATATAGGTCTTCTTATACCTCTTCCCTTTATTCTAACCTTGTTCTTCATTCTGTTTTTGTTCCCAAAAAGAACGTCTTGGAGTTAAAAAGTCTGAAATAGAGAAATAAAGTGGAGCCTTCTTATTTAATCTTTTTCTATACCTCTTCCTTCCAGCCGCCTGTATGGATTTCTCCCTTTCTTCTATGTGTGTGAATCACAGTGTGAACTAGCTCCTTATTGCATTAATTGGTGATAAGGAAATGTACTGCTTGCCTCATAGTAGTGTTTTCCATCATCTCTAACATAATGGGCAATAATTTTAGAGTGAGATATTAGTGGTCCTGAATGTCTAAATTATGTTCTCTTGTCTCTAACGGTCTTCCTCTGTCCTAGTCTCCCACGCTCTTTCACACTTTCTCACTCAAGTTTCCGTTTGCTCCCCAACTCCTCCTCCCTCATACCCTCTCACACACTTTTCTTGTGTATGTGACCCAAATCCTAGCTTCACGCCTTTTTACCTTCGTACATTCTCAGGGCAGCAGCTACTGGCCTGCAACTATTAACTCAGGGTCCAAACCAAGAGGACAAAAAGATCTTGATATACTAGCTGGGAAGAACTGCTAGTTAGAGTTTGGGAAGCTGGTTCTGGGGTGATTGACTGAGCCTGTGGCGAAACAGCCCTCCTTTCCCTCCCCACAAGGGAGAGGGCCGACCATGTGTAGTACTAGGATGTTTGGAGCTTTGTCGACAGAAGAGTACTCAAACCCTGGCCACTCCACAGCCTTCTGTAGTAGGTTCAGAGCAAGTCCTAGACTGCCAGTTTAACTGTTTTGTGTCCATAAAGTCTGAAAGATTGCATCAAGTGGACATCACTAATTTAATTTCTCTGTGTAATTAAATAGCAGTGGATTGGTTTTTAAACTGGGATGTTGACAAATTAACATGCTTATTTTAACTCTGCATTGTCACACACAAATTAATATTGGCATATTATTGGGATATAAAATACAGGTAGTATTAAAGGAAAGTGAAGTAGATTGTAGGGAAAATACTTAGCTATTTTATCACTTGTGTTAGATATTAGCTCCATTTTTATTATATAGGGGCAAATAAGTTTTCAGGCAAGAATCCTAGTAATTTAGGGTTTTTTGAAAATTATTTATTTTATAGAGTACATTTGTACACTTATGGCTAAAGGACATTTTCTCTTCTTGGCTGGCTATTTAGAAACAGAAACATTTATTTTTAACTGAATTTTGGTCTGTATCTTAAAGTGGTTAGAATATGTGAAAGTTTTAAGCCAAAAAAAGGCAGCATAAAAGCACCAACATATATTATAACTTCACAGATCGTATGTGTGATGTATATGAAAAATATCTAAAGAAACATTTTCTGTTTTATTTCTAGATTTGGACATATTTTAAAATAGCACCGTTTATTACTTTTCTTGTTTGACTTAAAATAGAAGTTCTCTACTAATCTCTTTAGCAAAATCAAGCATTAAATAAAAGATGCTCCTGTCCAGGAATAAGCAAAGAAAGCCAAAGAATTTTGAAGAGAATTTTAAAAGAATTATTTAAATAGTTCTATATAAAAAGCTCTGCATTTAACTCTTCAGATTCTTACCTCTCACCTTCTCCTTACTCTTACTTAACATATTTTTCTCAAATTTGATTCTGCAATCAACACAACGTTAGAAGTAATAAGCCAAAGGACTAAAGCAAGAGGACTGATGGAGGCAGATACTCTGAGTCTGGTGACTCATCCTGAGAACAGAGGAAAGAGACAGCAAAGCTAAAGAATAGACGTGGCATTTTGTCACCACTCAGTATATGACCCAGGTTTTGTACAGATGCCCCAAGTCACTGATGAGTCGTTGGATCATGTTCAGTGTGCTGTACTGAAGACATGTTCCCCAAATGCCGGCTCTTGGTATCTGCCACCCTCTTAGGCTAAATGTCAGTGGAAGTCTGTGCTCCCTCAGTACGACATGTGTGCTCCTTCCGAGAGAAGGCTAGAGATAAATGAAGACATTTAAAGTAAATTTTAATATTAGGCTTAAAAATTTTTAGTGGTTTATTAGATTTTTGTTATATAGATAATCTGTGTATTTAAGTCTAGGAAGAATTTTATGTATTAAAATGAGGTATATAAAATCTCTAAGTATTTATATTGTTTGAGCCCATGGAGTATATTTATATGCAATGGTATCTGTTTCTAAAGAAATCTGTGGATTTTTTTTTTATTACTATTTTTGGATATTCAATAATTCATCATTATTTCATTTACAGAGTCACTACAGAGTTGTACATACATTTGTATTCCCTAAAGCTTGTTTTGTAAGTTTTTATGTTATATCCCTGAAGACTTTTATCTATTTGGTAAAAATGATCTATTTTCTTAAGTGTCCTGTTTATTTCTAAACTTACTGGGTTTCATTTTTAACTTTAGAGATTAAGGCTCTGTAGCCATATTTGTAATATTCAGCTTGATTTCAATAGAAATAAATTTATAACTTATTTAACAGTGTCCAAACAAAAGAAGAATTATAATAATTAGATAAAATGATCATCAGAGTCGGAACTTCTCATGGGTGGTCATTATATCTCATTTATATTGTATTTATGTGCTTCCCACAGAACACAACGCCTGGTACTTAGAGGCTTTTGATAAATATTTCTTGATTGAATTAATAAAGTCTTCATAAGATTTTTCTGATTTCCTCCTTATCTTCTTACGAAGTCTTAATAATTTACTTTTTTATTTTCTAGGCAATGAATGGCTTCTTCAAGGGCAGATACCATCTGGAGACATTGAGAACATTTCCAATCAGCCGACAATTTCACTGCAGATTCCTGGTGATTGCTTGTCACTTGAAGCCGTTGTATCTATCAGCGTGTTTCTTTATTACTGTAGCGCAGATAGCAGTGCTTGCATGATGAAGGCAATTTTGTTCAGTCAGCCTTTGCAGATAACTGATACAGAGCAAGGTTGCATGGCTCCAGTAGAGCTCAGGTATGTGTTTTAGCAAGCTCGCCAGCAACCCGTCGCCACGGCCCCCACTTCCCATCCTCACCATTACTGTAACTTATGAAAGAAAACTCTATATCTGCCTCTCGATACCAAGACACCCATTGCACAGTTCTAGCAACTGATGTTAAAATAAAGCTATGCTACTTACTTTTTTATTGTAAACAAATTCCTTTGTTCTGGCTGCATACTAGCTAAGTCATTGATCATCATTTGGACCATGACATTGTAATCTATGCTGCAGTTTGGCACAAGACTGAAGCCCACACTATAGGAAAGAATATTATCATAAGATAATTTGCACTGAATACTAATAATAATAGTACCAGATAGTTCAACTAACTTTTTCTGTCTTTATTAGTAGCACACATGAATGTGTAAATTTCACAGTAACTTTAGACAGAACTTAAGCTTCAGTCCGTGGTTGTGTAAGGACACCTGCCATTCAAGGCATAAGGTCTGTTGTAAGCCAAAAAAAGAAGTTTTTTCATCACAGTATGAGCTTAAAGCATACATGTGCGGTAAATATGATCTTTGTTCTCTTCTTTGATTGTCTCAGTTGAGATATTTTTAAGAGAGTTTTGATCTATTTTTATCATAAATTATTTGTTTTAACATATCATTATTAATGCCTTATAACTTCATACAGATAAAGTTGCACATTGACCCATTCCTTTAACTTTGTTTTTGAACGAACACATTCTTACCAGATAATTAATGAGTCCCCAGAAATATGACTTTTAAGGAAAAAGGAAGTTAGGGACACATTACTGTCTGTGATAAAGAATTTATT
>NW_012154618.1:2514570-2516977 GCF_000956105.1 Propithecus coquereli | reverse complement strand
GTGAACCATGTTTATTTATTCAATAAATATTTATAGACAATATGGCATAATATGCTTCCCTCCCACTCAAAATCAGTGCTAAATTTAAAGTATCTGCCCATTTCTTTATAGTTTTTTGAAATACAGTTTTGAAACATTGTTTTATTCATAAGATTAGCTAAATCTCTGAAGTAAGAGATTATATAAATCATGACTTTGATTTAGGTAGTAACCTACTAAAGCTATTTTTTAAGAGAAGTATAAATGTAAAATTAAAAGGAATCCTGTTTAAAATTATATGTAATTACCTCATAGCCTTTTCTCTTCACAGTCAGACAAATAATGTTCTGTAAGAAAAGGATGTATAACGTTTATATTCTCTTTTATGGAGAATAGGCCTTAGTTATTTTTTTGATCTCATTTGACTTATTATATTCCTCATTTCTAGTTGGACAGGATGAGAATATTTTGGCTCAAAAATTTCCTGTTTAAGGACATAAACGGTTTGTTTCACTCTCCAAAAGAAGTATATACGGTTTTTCTAATTTAGAAATACCCGATAATTTGATTTTCAGTATAATACACAAACACACACACAGTCTGTATCATATATTTTCACGTAAATTGAAAATCCAAAAATATTTTTTAGAATCTATTAATTCTCCTTTGTCTACACAGAGTTTTAGGTTACTCTCAAGATCATACTTTTCTTGACTTTCAAAGTACAGTTTTTTTGAACATTCTTATTCTTACCCACTCTCAGTCTACATTGTTTTTTACATTAAAAATATTATTTGTCATGGATTAGTATGATTTGGAATAAATAACACTAAGGCAATATAAATAGGTTCCTGGAATTTATGATAGCTTAAAGCTCTTACATAAGAGGAAGCACTAGAAAACTTTATTTTAAAAACTTCTTGATCCATATCTGCCTTCTATTTTCTGTGAGGATTTCTGTATATTTTTAAATTTTCCTTTTTTTGTCACATAAATTATTATGTCCAGTGATAGTTTAAAAAGTGATATTTTAGTGTAAGTCACCTTAATGTCACCAGTAATGTGGCATTATACACACTTTGACATAATACCTGGAATCTTTGCCTTAAATTATTCTGCTATTTGTCACTATTTTTTCTTCCCCTTTTTGTGATATCATTTTACAAATGGTAGAATTTCTTTTCTGAATTCATACTCAG
Source organism: Propithecus coquereli (assembly GCF_000956105.1). NCBI lineage: Eukaryota > Metazoa > Chordata > Mammalia > Primates > Indriidae > Propithecus > Propithecus coquereli. The sequence continues at coordinate 2,515,799 of NW_012154618.1, read as the reverse complement.
GACTGATATGATTCCTGTAAAGAATTTTGCTTATTTTGAATATTCTGTCTCAAGCAAATATTTAACCTATTCATAGGGCAAAACATTGCAGTTTAATCACTCATAAGTCTAACTTGGGCAGAGAAAATTCTCTCCTTTAACTTTTCTAATAATACATGATTTTTTTTAATACTATAGTATTATCAAGTCTTCAGAACGTGATAAGCCTTAACACAGCCAAAAAATGTTTAGTATGTGTGTAAGAGTATCTGTGTGTAGTGTATGTGTATATACATGTGTGTGTATGTATATACATACAAAGATACAAAGATAAATTCAAGAATTACTTTTCTTTTATGACCAATATACTTTGGAGCTAATACCACTGAGATAAGTTATTCTTTGCTTGTTATTCTATAGTTGGAAAATTTGGGAAGATACTGAAAATACATATCTCTATAATACAATAATTTTCTACCTTCCGAAAATTTACTGCAATTTATCTCTGTGAATTGAAAAGACTTGAGTCCAGTCATTATATTTGGCATGTTTAAGAACAATCATCAAAACCTAACTAAATTCTGTAGTTCACAATTACATAAAAATATATGCAGAGGGAATATGTCAGTAATGGTTCTCCTGAATGATGGAATTATAGATATTTTTATTGTAATTTTACTTTTTTGCATTTATTTTCAGTGAGCAACATGTTATTTTTAAAATCAGAGAAAAGTAAAATTTTTTAAAGATTTAAAGATAACTGAATTGTAAGCACTTATATAATAACTTTTTTAAAGTCAATTTTATTACCAAAGATCAGAACATAGTTTGGAGTCCTTTGATGTACCAGTTCTCTTTACTTAAGTATGTGATTTCATGAAGATAGAAATGATTGTGGCTTTTTTGTTCTGGTGTTTTTATTGTATGACATAGTGTAGTGGTTAAGAGCATGGACTTTGTGGTAACTTAGATCTAATTCTATAAAATGGGTTAATATACCTGTTTTCATGGGATTTCTGTAAGTATTTAATGAAATATTGTTTGTAAAGCATTTAGTAATTAATGAAACTGGTAATCATTGGCTTAGTTAATATAATGGTAATTTATGCCCATAGACACACATGACATGACATTTTCTTTGCAACTGCAATTTCTAAAGGAAAATATTTCTCCTAACAGCTATTTGTTAAGTTAATATTCTCTGTAGAGTTGGGGTTGAAGAAGCATATTACTATTTTATAAACAATATT
>NW_012154618.1:2489469-2512305 GCF_000956105.1 Propithecus coquereli | reverse complement strand
TTCCATTGTAGCCCTTCTTAGTGTGCTGGTTTAGTTTCATTATTTTCAAAGGTTAGAGTTGGAAAATGAAAACCTTAGATACTTGTTATGGAATGTTTGCCTAGTTATAGTTATCCATTGTTTGGTGTGTCGACTCCTCTTCACTGGCATGTCGCTCTCAAGTGTACCAAAGGACATTTTGTTCTGTCAAAAGCAGCAGGACCGAAAGGAAAGTATGACAAGCATTTCCAAATATACTTCCCTACCTATACCAGCAACCGTATGCTGAAAAGCACTAAGCAACTACAAATGAGCACTGAACAACCTTATACCAAAAAGCATTCTTGTAACTGTCAGGGCATGGTATGAATTCCTTTCTCTTTAAGCAGCAACTTAGAGGCCTGGTGTTTTTAAGTAATATAGCATTAAGCAAAATTGTCAGATATTTTTTAATGTTGAAAACTTAAAACTGTAATATGGACAAACGTAATTTACTACCTTTTGCTGTTTTAATATACTTGGTTACATATTTCCATTTGAAAGGTGAAAGGATACCTCATAATCTGATGCTGAGAAATAGAGAAAAAAATCAGCTCCCAGATTTAAATATGCCCAATTTAAGTAGGAATCTAGTGTGTGCTAAGCTCATAGGAAATACATGTTGAAGTAAATGTGACAAAACATTAGTGGATAGATTATGCTAATGAAGGATGAAAATAGACGTGTCCCTTTCTGAAAATTTAGGACTCTGCCATGCAACTATCTTCTGTTTTTAGAATTTATAGTCATTATTCTTAGTCCCACCAGAAACATTCATTCTTTGAGTATGTACAGGTGTACCTGGGGTATTTATTACACTTTTCAAAACGCTAGCAAGTTTTTCTCTGTATAGAGTTGAAATGTATTGTTCATGCATGCCTGTGATATTCATCATCAGTATATACCTGTAAAAGATAAATTACCACTTCCTCTCCACACCTTAGGGTTCCCTCTCATTAAAAACAATAGTAGTTTCTATAGAAGTTTCAGTGAGGAACTATGGTTACACAAATAACAGGCACAGAAAAATTTTGTTATGGTGAGTTTTTTCTCTAGAATTCCTAAAATTTCAAAGGAGGGGAACAATACCCTATGTGAGTTCAAATTAATCCTCTCTACTTTGAGGTATACCTTTCTACCTATATTTTGTATAGGTAAATATTTTTTAAAAATTTGAATTCTCACTTTTTTTTTTTGAATTCTCACTTTTAAGGTGCACTGAGAGCAGTTTAGAAATGTTGTAATTGCCGTCATTGCTTTACATGTGGATTATGAACAAATCAAAGTTTGCTGTGTGAGATCTATATATATTTATCACTGTTTCAAATTGTAACATTTCATAGATTTGTCATAGACCCACTCTTTCCTGTCTTTTGTGTGGATAAAGTTTGTGGTTTTATTTCTGAGATGAGAGTTAGTCTGGTGTGCTGACTTCATGTCTGTCATTCCAAAGTTTTGATGATATTTATTTTTTTCTCCAATGATTGAAAATACAGTGAAAATCCAATTTACAAGTTCATGTATTGATATTTCTAGACATGGTCTAGTTCTAAAAGAATTTACTTGGTGTGCAATTTTTTAAGTGTTTCATGTAGACAGATTAATATATTTTTATACAACACTATTTCTACACTTGTTTCAAGACTATTCTTCAATGACTTTTTCAAGTGTGTGTATTAACAGAAGACTGTTTGGAATAAGAGTGCAATGGCCTTTACAGCTCAAAAGAAGTGTAATGCAAGTGATCACAGAAAGTGAGAATGGGTTTATACTGTACACGGAAACCTAATGCCTCTTTTCTAAAGCTTTGTACATTTTTTTCATGAAATAGATTAAATATTTTCTCTCTAACACCATGTTTCTGTTTTTAATATGCTTTCTAAGTGTATCATGAGATAATTTTAATACTTGCAAACCTGTAAGCTATGATCTATTTGTGATTTGAGGGAAACGGGGAGCATAATATTTAATTTAAGAAAAATTCTGCAAGCAAATACTTCAAAATCAAATCATATAACATAATTGCTATGTAGGTTTTTAGAAAATGTATTGGGAAAGGGTGATATATTCAGTAAATGATATTGGGAACATTTAAAAAGAGCAACAACCAACAGCAAAAATTAGATTTCTCCTTGACACTGTACATACAAAATTTGAAAGGAATTAATGACTTACCATAAAAATAAAGTTACAGAAATGCCGGAAGAAGATAAAGGAAAATATCTGTAGTTTTTAGGGTGAGGATGGCTGCATTCCTAAGAATGACCTAAAACCCAAAAGCAATGATTGTAAAGGTTGATATGTGTGACTACATAAAAAGTTAAAACATCTGTATGATGTTAAAAAGTTAAAAGGATATAGCAAACTGAAAGAAAATACTTTCAAAATATAAAATGGACATAAGATTAATGTGTATCATTTGTGAAGAGCTCCTATAAACTATTAAGAGGAAGACACCCCAGTTGGAAAATTGGCAAAGAATACGAGCATGCAGTTCACAGAAGAGATTATATAAAGATGTTCAGTCCCACTAAATGAAGAAATGCAAGGTTCATTCATTCAGCTATTTATTGAACACCTGTTTTATGTCCAGGTCTCACAGTTGAATTTGAATGATGAGAAAAGCCCAGTCATACTCCCACCTGCAAGAAGTGCAGAGGCTGTGTAGGCTGCTGTTTTCCAAATGATTCTACCAATTCCATTCACATTGGCAAAGTATATGAGAACCAGTGGATCCACATTTTCTCCAACATTGTATTGTCAGACTTGAATTTTTGCCATTCAAATGTAAGATGTCATCTCACTGTGGTGTTAATTTGTGTTGCCATCACCACCAGTGAAGCTGAACGTTTTTCTACCTTTCTGACCCAGTAGTTGCACCTGTAGAAATTATTTCAGTAGAATATTTGCATATGTGCTCAAAAGTGTGTCAGCATTGTAATAGTGAAAAACTGGCAACAACCTAGATGTCTGTCAATAGGGAAATATTAAGTAAACAACAGTCCATCCATACAGTGAAATACAATGCAGCCATTAAAAAGAATTACAAACATCCACTTGTTTGTACTTACTGTTATGTGAAAAACAGATTTCTGGATTAATGTGAATATCGTCTTTCATTTTTTTAAAACTAGCTCCATGCATATGTGTACATGCACATACATATGTGCATAAACAGTCCTTGCTTTGCACAGTAATGCAAGACCATAACAATGACCATTCAAGCTGAAACTGCAAAGTAATCTCAATAATCAATGGGGAAAAATATGATTGTTTCATGACCTTTAAAAATGCAAGTGAAAATGTTAAAAGCCCTCTTACTGTCAATCATAAATGTATGGGGAAATGAAAAATATAGTAAAGCTAATACTTAGTACACCATAATTTAAAACATTGCAAATATTGGGAATTCAAGTTTTTATGTGTCAAAAAACTTAACAAGAATATTTAAACAGTGCTTGCTTTCTTCTAATGATATAATTTACAATACAGAGCAAGTTATCTTTTCTATGCCTTGGCAAATGTCATACTTCTTTCTTTGATGCTTTCAGTGTTGTTAAGATATCTCTAAGAGTTCTTTAATGTATAATTTTATGCCAGCGTCACTTCCTCTGGTCACTGTGCATGTTCCTCAGCTCATGCACAGACAGCACAGTGGCCTTAAGCAGATTACTTCATCTCTGTCAACATTCAGTTTCCTAGCTGTGCAACTGGATATTAATACCTCACAGAATTATTTTATGATAATGTTAATGTTAATCATCTTTTCATTACAACCATTTTCCTTATTTATGTTGATAAGTTCACCTTCACAGAGTGTTTCTGGCTTCTTATCTGGAGTCTGTCAAACAGCAACAGTATCAACATTCCTGCAGTCAGCTCAAATTTTACTTCCGGTGTATCACTTTTCATTTCTTTGCTGTACTTTTTGTGTTTGTTGGCCAGTTCCCTCTTTTGACATTTTTGTAAAAGGTCATGTGGCTCTATCACTAGGACTATGCACTTTGCTGTCTGTGCAGTAGCTGAATAACAGATGCACAGTGACCAGTCACTGAAAGACTTTGAAAGAAGTGAAATTATTGGTTACTGATCGTGGGGCACATCTGTTATTACACAGTGATTTGTGGACTGAAGAGCCAATGGTAAAATTTGTACTTAGTATCATTTACTAGGCCATGCTAAGTGAAATTTGAACTGTGTTATTTAGAGACTAGTGTTGTTTAAACCATGTAACAGAAATTGTGCATATCAGAATTGTTCAAAGCAAGGATTGCCTTCATATATATGGAAATATATATATATACACACATGTGGAAATATAAATAGGAAAAAAATAGAAAAATAATGGGACACACAGGTTCCTAGCAACTATATAGAGTTGAATTTGGGGACGAGGATAGCGAGGAACTAGTATTTATTGACTATTTTTGTATTGTTTGAATTCTTACAAATTAATATTGTAATTTTTTAGAACAAATTAAGTGGAAGAAAGTTTACTTTGTTTCCCAAATGATTGCTTTGTGTACATTCTGGAAAAAGCCAGAAGGGTAATGAGTAGTAATACAAGAAACCGTGGAATAAGTAAATGTTGGCTGGGGAAAAAGCCTATGATGGTTATCTTAGAGTATGTGAAGAAAAATATAAAATGAGAGTAAACTTGCCACACAGCATAGTGTTGTGTCTACGACACCAACTCTGGCAGCTAACCCGACACTGTCCCTTAGCGGAATGGCCTGGAGCAAATTACTTCATCTCCATCACATTCGATTTCCTAGTTATACAACTGCATATTGATACCTCACAGAATTATTTTGTGATAATGTTAGAAAAACACTCAGCACGGTGACTAACAGCTAGTAAATGCTCAAAACATTGAATTATTCATGCCATGGAGAGCAGTGAGTTTTCTGCCAGTGAATGTCTTCAAATTGAGTCTGTAAGGTAGTTGATCCAAGTATTTATCACATCAGATGGAAAATGGAACCAGAGGACCTCAAGTTCTAGGCCTTTCTAAGAGTTTGATTTGGAATATATATGGAAAAATAAGTTTGTTTAGTCTTATTTCAAACTAATTTGTTATTTATGCCTTAGGACATTATAATATTTTTTAGAATGAGACATACCCTGCAAACCAATACAAATAGTACATTTACAGATACACAGAATTTTAATAGGACTCAGAAAATTATTTGAATTTTATTTTTTTAGAGATGGGGTCCCACAGCTCACTGCAGCATCCAACTCCTGGTCTTAAATGATCCTCCTGCTTCAGTCTCCCAAGTAGCTAGGATTACAGGGGCACACAGCACACCTAGCTAATTTTTTTAAATTATTATTATTTTTTGTAGAGACAAGGTCTCACTATGTTGCCCAAGCTGGTCTTGAACTCTTGGCCTCAAGCAATCCTCCTGCTTCATCCTCCCAGAGTGCTGGGATTATAGGCATGAACCACCATGCCAGGCCTAAAATGCTTTTAGTTAATGAAATGCAGCCTTGTTAGTGGAAATAATTTTGTGTAACTCCAATCTCTAGCTAATTCAATTTATATTTTGAACTCCTAACTAGGTAAGAAACTTCTGACCTAAAAGGATCTTGAGAAAAATCAAATTTTATATTCACTCCCCTCCCTTTTTTTGTTTATGTATAGTTCATGAAAAATATTTGAAATATCCTTCATGTATACAAAGGCTTACTAAGGCTATTTTAAAACTCCATTGAAATAAACGTTTATGAAAAAAATCATGGGCTATCCAACATACAGTAATCATGTTATTTTACAGATCTGTGACCTCAATCTTAACAATTTTCCAAGGAATACACTGCTTTTTGTTATGAAATTTGTTTTCATGACACATGGAATACATCTAGACCTTTAGGATATTCTGTGCTCGTTTCTTATCAGCTGTTAAGGAGCAGATCTAATCTAATGACAGCACTAAAGTCATATTAATAATTTGTGTCAATAAAGTGCGTCTGTCAAATTCTGCCACAGTGAACGAGGTAATGGGGAGGTTCACTGAAGTGACCGTGAACATTTCCAAACTCCTGCACTTGGGAATCTGCCTTCGGTACGTGCAGCGACCCTCATCAGGGTCCAGTAACGTGTCGATGCTGCCTAATTATTTTCCAACAGCGGGATAAGCCCCTCAATATAAATGATGGGATTGCTTCGAGTCAGTTTTTCAATCATTAATTTTTTATGAAACTACAATGAGAAAATTTTTTGACATTGATGAGTACTGTACTTCATTTTGCTGTGCATTGCAACACTAAGTTGACTTTCTTTTAATAGAGATAGTTCAGCTTTTTAGTTTGAAAACATCTTCGTAACTTTTAAACACTGCTTGTATCTCTATTGTGAGATATATATGCACAAATTATATATACTAAATTACATATGTATGCCAAATTTATATATATGTGTGTGTGTATAATTTGTGAGGTTGCACTTTCTAGTTTTCCCTTTGTGACCTCAAAGTCACAATTCTAGTGAATCTTAGGGTACAGTTTTAATAAGCAGTAACTTCAATCCAACTTTGGAAATTATGATTAAAAATATGTTAAGCATATTTTAAGTTCAGTTGCTAAGGGAAGCTAACAGATGATTACTGTATATAGTGTGCCTGCTATTAATTCTCCTTTTGAAGAAATCACTGAGAGGATCCCCAAGAAAGGTTAAATTCTGTAATCCCGCCAACACATGAGAAGCATTCATTTCCCCTAATATGTTTAAGATTTTAATTTGAAAGAGTCATTTCATTAAATAGTATCTATCTCTTTAAATCGAAATTACTGTATATTTGGCATTTCATTTGAAATGACACCACAACCAGGTTCCTTATTAAGAGTAGGCAAGGCCGGGCGCGGTGGCTCACACCTGTAATCTTAGCACTCTGGGAGGCCGAGGCGGGCGGATTGTTTGAGCTCAGGAGTTCGAGACCAGACTAAGAGCGAGACCCCGTCTCTACTAAAAATAGAAAGAAATTATCTGGACAACTAAAAATACATAGAAAAAATTAGCCGGGCATGGTGGTGCATGCCTGTAGTCCCAGCTACTCAGGAGGCTGAGGCAGGAGGATCGCTTGAGCCCAGGAGTTTGAGGTTGCTGTGAGCTAGGCTGACGCCACGGCACTCACTCTAGCCAGGGCAACAGAGTGAGACTCTGTCTCAAAAAAAAAAAAAAAAAAAAAAAAAGAGTAGGCAAGATAAGGAGGATAAATAGTTGAAGTGTAGTTTATCTGCCCATTGTGGAAAGGGAAAAACAATAGCTTACCCATGTTCAGGAAGCTGGCAGGACCTAAGAATTTGGGCGTTGCAAGGGATGTAACAAGGCTATTTACCCCGTCCCTTGTCTTTGGGCAGAAATACAGAACAGTTAAGTCAGCCTCGCTGAAAGTCAAGTAGAAAAAACACCTGCTTTTATTTATTTAACTTCCTGGAGGAAGAACAAAATAATCATCCATGTGTCCAAGAGCCTTATTTGGTTTTCTTGCAGCTTGCTATTACAAGCTCTTGGATGTTTTTGCTGTGGTTCAGTGTTGTAGGTAAAAGGTACAACAGTAAAGTCATAGGCCGGGCGTGGTGCCTGTAATCCTAGCACTCTGGGAGACTGAGGCAGGAGGATCGCTTGAGCTCAGGACTTTGAGGTTGCCGTGAGCTAGGCTGATGGCACGGCACTCTACTCAGGACAACAGAATAAGACTCTGAAAAAAAAAAACACTAAAATCATATTAATAATTTGTGTCAATAAAGCGCATCTGTCAAATTCTGCCAGAATGAACGAGGTAATACAGAGCTGCATTTTAGTCACTCATAAGATTAACCATGCAAAAATAAGGATCTAGCCTGTTTTAAAATGCTATTCTGCAAAGTTTATGGGAAGTACATTCTATTATTTAACAGCCCCGCTAGGAGATTATCCCTTGTGTCTAATGTATGTACCTTGCTCTGCATTGTATCCACTTGTTTGTTGTTCAGCGGACATGTATCCTAGTTCTTTATAACCTTAACGTCTTTTCAAAGTTAAATCGTTTCATATTTTATCATTTTCTCCAATTCAATACTAAAACCCCACATGTATGCTTACTAGGTCCTCTTTCCCAGTCTTCTGTTTCCTGTCAGCCCAGCGTGAACTGTTCACAGCCACCTGAAGTTATAAACCCAAGAATTAAACTACACGTTCTGCGGAAAGGATAGCTAATGTTGGAGAGCAGGGCATATTTCCTGAATGGCCCGTGAGGGGCTCTGAGGCTCCTCTCTCCAGTGAACAACAATAACTGGTGAAAATTATGTTAAAATAGCTATTTAAATTGGAAATTGTCCCAAGGGCATACAGCCAATGAGAAAATCTAAACCTTGCTAAGAACCGTGAGAATATGTGGCACTGGAGCCGTGACTTTTCTTCCCTCCCCCTGCCCAGATCAATGTGATGGAAGCTCCACTCCAGCTATGGCCAAGGTGATGAGACTCCCTCTCCCCTAGTTCCCAGTAAAGTGCCAGCATCTTCATCTCCCCCAGCTGTGTACCGAAAAGGCTAAATTCCAGGCGAGTGCAGCCTTGAGTCCAGGGGCTCTCTTCCTTCAACTCAAAAAGTGGTGGTTCTGCCCCAGGCATGGCAAGCTGAGATTACTGGAGCCCCCAACACCCTCGACTCAGCTCGCTGGTAGGGCAGAGATTCCACCCCAGAAGAGGCAAGCCAAGAAGACCAGAGGCTACTGCCCCTCGTGCCCTATTCACAAAGCATGACTGTCACTCCAAAAAAAGCAGGACACTGACCTCACTTCCACCACAGCACAGTGGCATAGAAAATCAAAAATGAAAGAGGGGACATTACTACTGACCTTACAGAAATAGAAAGATTATAAATGAATGCTATGAACAATTTAACTTACATAAAATAGAAAATTTTCCATAAAGATAAAAAAAAGGGCTGAAAATGACTTAAGAAGAAATAGAACATCTGAATAGACCTTTACAAATAAACGTATTGATTAGTAATTAGAAAACATCCCACACACAAAAAAAAATCCCAAGAACAGATGGCTTCACTGGTAAATTGTACCAAACATTTGAAGAATAATTAGTATCAATGCTCCACAAAATTCTTCCGGAAAATAACAAAGAATACTTTCCAACTCATTCTATGAGCTTGATGCCAAAATAAGACAAAGACATCACAAGAAATGAAAACTAGAAACCAGTTATCTCTTATGAATATAAATACAAAAAATCCTTAATAAAAAATACTAGCAAACTATATCCAGCCAGCAACATATAAAAAAAGAACAATGACTGTTACATAATAAAGATTCTGGCCTTTTCCCTGGATTCCTGGCATGGAGATTCTAAAACTCTTGGAATTACCTGCGTGATAGAAATGTATTTTTTATTTATGAGCCCCTTAGATCACACCTGAATTTATACTATTAATAATGAAGTGACTTGCTGTGTACCCATAGATAGCTTCAGGATGGGAGCTGAAGAGACTAACCACGCAATTAGAAGGTTGGGGCTTTGAGCCACGTTATATCAGCCTAGCCTTCCAACCTCCAGGGAGGGGAGGGAGGGGCTGGAGATTGAGTTCAATCACATGAGCAATGTTTAACAAATCATGTCTATGTAACGAAATCCCAATAAAAACTCTGGATATGATGATTGGAGCCTTCTGGTTGGTGAATACGTTGATGTGCCAGGAGGGTGAGACACTCTGATTCCATGGGGAGAAGTTTTGTGTTCAGGACCTTCCAAGACCTCACCCTACATGACTCTGTATTTGGCTATAATCATAAGTATAGTATTTTCCTGAGTTCTGTGAATCATTATAGTGAATTGTCTAACCCAAGGGTATCATGAGAGTCCCCCAGACTCTCATGTAGCTGGTTAATCTGAAGTGAGGGCAGTCTTAGTGTGGACCATACCCTTTAATTTATGGGATGTGAACTAAGTTTGATTGGTTAGTGCCAGAATTGAACTGCAGTTGGTGTCAGAATAATGACCAAGTGGGATTAATTTCAGGAATGCAGGGTTGGTTTAACATCCAAAAATCAATTAATGTAATATACCCTATCAATGAAATAAAAAACAAAAATTTACATGGTAATATCAATAGATGCAGAAAATCATTTGACAAAATTCAATACCCATTCATGATAAAAACACTCAATAAGCTAGCAATAGGAAGGAACTTCTTCAACCTGATAAAGGCATCTATGAAAAACTCGCAGCTAACATTGTGTAATACTTAATGGTGAAGGACTGAATGCTTCTCCCCTAAGATCAGGAACAAGATAAATATTTCATTTATGCCACCTCTATTCTATTTTGCAGAAATTGACATGTTGATCTTAAAATTCACATTTAAATGTAAGAGATGCAGATGGCCAAAACAATCCTGAAAAAGAACAAATTTGGAGGATTCACACTTCCCGATTTTAAAACTTACTACAAAGTTAGGACAGTCAAGACAGTATGGTACTGGCAAAAAGCCAGACGTACAGATCAATGGAATATATTTGAGATTCCAAAAATAAGCATCACATTTGCAGTCAGTTAAATAAGCCATCTTGGATTTTGATAAAGATTTTATTGAATCCGTAGATCAGTTTGGAAAATAGTGCCATCATAACAATATTAAGTCTTTCAATGCATAAACACGGAATATTTCTCCTTTAATTTAGGTCTTTTTAAATTTCTTTCAATGATGTTTCGTAGTTTTCAAGGTATAAGTTTTGTACTTCTTTTGATAAATTTATTCCTATGTATTTTTGTAACTATTATAGATGCAATTAAGTTTATTTTTGGATTGTTTATTTCAAGTGTATAAAAATACAATTGATTTTTGTATATTTATCCTGCAACCTTGTTGAACTCTTTTATTAGTTTTAATAGTTTTTTTAGTGGATTCCCTGGGATTTTCTGTATATAAGATCATGTTATTGGTGAATATAGTTTTACTTCTTCCTTTCTAATCTGGATTCCTTTTATTTCATTTTCTTGCCTAATTGCCCTGGCTAAAACCTCCAGTCCAATATTGAATAGAAGAGGCATGAATGGACATCCTAATTTTGTTCCTGATCTTAGGGAAAAAGAATTCAGTCTTTCACCATTAAGTAAGTACAGTGTTAACAATGGGTTTTTCACAGATGCCCTTTATCAAGTTGAAGAGTTTCCCTTCTTTTCCTAGTTTGTTGATTATCTTTATTATGAAAAGGTGTCAAATTTTTTCAAATGCTTTTTCTGTGTCTGAGACGATCACGTAATTTTTAAAAATTCTATCAATACACATTAATTGATTTGTGGATATTGAACCAACTTTGCATTCCTGAGATAAATCCCATTGAATCATGGTGTATAATTTGTTTTATTTATGTTAGTGGATTTGGTTTGCTAGTATTATGTTGAGTATTTTTGTGTACAAATTCATAAGAAATATTGGCCTGTGCTTTTCCCGTGATACATTTGGTTTGGTATCCGGGTAATTCTGACTTCAAAAAATGAATTGAGAAGTGTCCCCTCCTCTTCTATTTTTGGAAGAATTTGTGAATAGTTGATATTAATTCTTTAAATGTTTGGTAGATTCAGCAGTGAAGCCATCCAGGCTTAGACTTTTCTTTGCAGGTAGTTTTTTTGGTTACTATTAATAATTCAGTCTCTTCACTTGTTATAGATCTATTTAGACAGTCTGTTTCTTCTTGAGTCAGTTTTAGTAGTTTGTGTCTGATTAGGTTCAGTGGTGTCCCCCCAAAGTTCATGTCCACATGGAAGCTGTGCATGTGACCTTATTGAAAAATAGGGTCTTTGCATATGTAATTAAGTTAAGGTGAGAGGGAATATGGTCATATATCAGAGATTGGAATTTTGTTCCCACAAGCCGAGGAGCACAAAGATTTGCTAGCAACCCTCAGAAGCTAGGAGGAGGCAAGGAAGGATCCTTTGTTAGAGCATTCAGAGTGAGTATGACACATTAATTTCAGACTTCTGGCCTCCAGAACTCTGAAAGAATAAATTTTTGTTGTTTCAAGCCCCCCAGATTGTAGTACTGTGTTATGACAATCCTAAGAAACTAATACAGTTTCTTCCTAGGAATTTGCCCATTTCATCTAAGTTATCTAATTTGTTGACCTATAGTTGTTCATAGTATTCCTTAATAATCCTTTTTATTTCTGTAAGGTTGATATAGATGTCCTTGCTTTAATTTCTGATTCTGGTAGTTTGATTCTTCTTTCTTTTTTTCTTGGGTTATTAAAAATTTATCAATTTTGTTCATCTTTTCAAAGAACCAACTTGTGATTTTGTTGATTTTTCTCTATTGTTTTTCTATTCTCTATTTCATTATTTTTTCTCTAATCTTTACTATTTCCTTCTGTCTTATTGTTTTAATATTAGTTCTTTTTTTCCATTGTCTTCAGATGGAAGTTTATTTTATCGATTTTAGATCTTTCTTTTTTTTATTATAGGCATTTATAGCTATTAATGTCCCTCAAACATTGTTTTAACTGCATCCCATAGGTTTTGGTATGTTGTGTCTTGATTTTCATTCGTCTCAAAATATTTTCTGATTTTCCCTTTTTTAATTTTTTTAAGCCACAGAATCTTGCTGTGTTGCCCAGGCTGGACTCCTGGGCTCAAGCAATCCTCCTGCTGTAGCTTCTCGAGTAGCAGGGATTACAGGTGCACACCACTGTGCCTGACTGATTTTCCTTTGACTTCTAATTTGACCCATTTGTTATTTAGGAGTGTGTTGTTTAATTTCCACATATTTGCGAGTTTCCCACATTTTTTCCTGCTATTGATTTCTAATTTCATTCCCTTATAGTCAGAGAACATACAGGAACATCTACTTTTGAGCCTGTCTAATGGATATTTTTAGATAGACTACTTTTTAGGGCAGTTTTAGGTTCATAAAAAAATTAGGCGGAAAGTACAGGAAGGTTTCATCTATGTTTTGCCTCCATACATGGCACAGCCTCCCCCACTCTCAACATCCTACAGCAGAGTGGTACATTTGCTATAATTGATAAGCCCATATTGACACATCATTATCACCCAAAGTCCATAGTTTACATTAGGGTTCACTCCTGGAGTACATTTTACAGATTTTGACAAATGTATAATGACATGTATCCACTATCATAGTATTGCACAGAATAGTTCAATGCCCTAAAAATCCTCTGTGCTCCACCTATTCATCCTTTTCCCCCCACTACCCCCTTGTAACTGCTGATCTTTTCACTGTCTCCATGATTTTTTTTTTTTCCTTTTGAGACAGAGTCTCACTCTGTTGCCCAGGCTAGAGTGCCGTGGCGTCAGCCTAGCTCACAGCAACCTCAAACTCCTGGGCTCAAACAATCCGCCCGCCTCGGCCTCCCAGAGAGCTAGGATTACAGGCATGAGCCACCGCACCCGGCCTGTCTCCATGATTTTACCTTTTCCAGAATATTATATAATTGGAATCACACAGTAGGTAGACTTTTCAGATTGTCTTTACATGGCTTGATAGCTCATTTCTTCTTCTTCTTTTTTCTTTTCCCAATACTTTCATTATGAGGAAGCTCATTTCTTCTTAGCACTGAATACTATTTCATTGTCTGAATGTGCCACAGTTTATCTATCCAGTCACCTACTGAAAGACATCTTGGGGTCCCCCAAGTTTTGGCAATTATGAATGAAACTGCTCTAACCATCTGTGTGCAGGTTTTTGTGTGGACATAAGTATTCAACTTCTTTGGGTACATATCAAGGATTGCAATTGGTGGGCTCTGTGGTAAGAGTATGTTTAGTTTTGTAAGAAATTGCCAAACTACCTTCAAAGTGGCTGTATCATTTTGCATTCTCACTGGCAATGAATGAAAGTTCCTGTTACTCCATATCCTACCAGCATTTGGTGTTGTCAGTGTGTTAGACTTTTTCCCATTCTAATAGGTGTGTGGTGGTATCTCATTGTTGCTTTAATTTGCAATTCTCTAATGATATATGATGTTGAGGATGTTTTCATATGCTTATATGCCATCTGTGTGTCTTCTTTGGTGAAGTATTTGTTAAAGTCTCTTGCCTGTTTTTAAATTGGGTTGTTAGTTTTCTTATTGTTGAGCTGTAAGTGTTCTTTTTGTATTTTAAATAACGTCCCTTTATCAGATACGTCTTTTGCAAATATTAGCTCCCAGTCTAAGACTTATCTTCTCATTCTCTTGATCTAGTGAGTTTTCTTATTGTTATTATATTTTTAAAACAGCTTTTATTTGCTTCTTTTTTGTAATTTCTATGTCTTCATTGATATTCTCTGTCTGATGCAACATTGTTATCATTTCTTCCTTCTTTAATTATGTTTTCCTTAGTTCTGTGAATACATTTATAATGACCGTTTGAAGTCTTTTTCTGTTAAACCCGACATCTGGTTGCATAAATTAGCTCTATGTAAATATTTACTATTATTTTTTAAAATAGCAATATTGAATTCTGACTGGTTAGTACTTGCTTACTGGATGCTATAGTTTGAATGTGTCTCCCAAATTTCATGTGTTGGAAACTTAATCCCCAAACATATGTTGATGGTATTTGGAGGTGGGGCTTTGGGGAGGTAATTCACATTAAATAGTCATCAGGGTAGAGTCCCTATGACGGGACTGATGGTTTGATAAGAAAAGAAAGAGAGACCTGAGCTGACATGCATGCTCTTGCTCTCTTGTCATGGGATGCCCTCTACCATGCTATGACACAGCAAGAAGGTTCATAGAAAAATTAAGCAGAAAGTATAGGGAATTCTCACCAGATGCTGACCCCATGCTCTTGGACTTCCCAGCCTCTAGAATTATGAGCTAAATAAACTCTTTTTTCTTTTATTAATTACCCAGTCTTTGGTATTCTATTATAGCAACAGAAAATAGACTAAGACACTAGTACTAGACTTTAAATTTTACCTCAAAAATACTGTTAATTTAGAAATGTCCCAATCCCATAGCCACTGTCATTATTATTACCAGTGGATTTTTAATCATGTTCTTTAAAATAATTATGAGTTTTCATTTATTTTGTGTTAAATGATCATGAATTTGGAGTAAAATTTATTCTTTTTCTAGTCCAGATTAATTTTTAAATTTTTATTAAGCATCCTGCAACTTTACTGAATTCACTTATTAGTTCTAACACTTTTTTAGTAGAGTCTTTAGAGTTCTTTATGTATAAGATCATGTCATCTACAAACCAAGGCAGTTTTACTTCTTTGTTTCCAATTCAACACCTTTTATTTCTTTTTCTTGCCTAATTTCTCTGGCTGTGCCTTCCAGTCCTGTGTTGAATAAAAGTGGCAAAAGTGGACATTCTTGTCTTTTCTTGATCTTAGAGGAAAAACTTTCAGTTTTTCCCTGTTGAGTATGATGTGAGCTGTAGGCTCAATATATAAGGTGTTTATTCTGTTGAGGTACATTCCTTCTATACGTAATTTGTTGAGAGTTTTTATCATGTAAGGATGCTGAATTTTGTCAAGCCATAGACAGGCTCTGGAAATAACCAAATGTCCATTGACAGATGAATGGGTAAAGAAAATGTGGTGTATACATACAATGGGATATTATCTGACCTAAAAAAAGAGGGAAATCCTGGTGTTTGCAGCAACACGGATGGACCTGTAGGACATTATGCTAAGTGACATAAACCAGAGCCAGAAAGACAAATACTGCATGATCTCACTTATATGTAGAATGCAAAGTAGTCAAACTCATAGAAGCAGAGGGTATAATGCTGGTGAATAGGGCAGGGGGACATGGGGAGATATTGGTAAAGGGTACAATATTTCAGTTATGCAAAATGAGTAATTTTTGGAAGGTTGAATGTATAGCATGGTGACTATAGGTAACAATACTGCACTGTATGCTTGAAATTTGCTAAGAAGGTAGATAAGTGGTTTCACCACATACACACAAAAAAGGTAAACCATATGAGGTGATAGATATGTTAATTAGTGTGGTTGTGGTGATTATTTCACAGTGTATATATATTGTATATAAAATCTATCAAATCATCAACTCGTATACCTTAAATATATACAATAAATAGATACTGAAATTCAAAATAAAATTTTATTAAGCAAAAAAAGTTGTTAAGCATTGTCTTCTACATCTCTGCAGTTGACAAGTTTTTATTTTTTTTCTCATTTTCTGGCATGTCCCCAATGCTAGTCAAGCTATTTGTGAAAATAAGGTCTTTTAATTAACTAATCCTTCAGAAACAGCATATGGTAACCAGATTAAAGATTAAAATGAGACATAAAATTGGCCCTTGTCAAAGGACTATTAGCTTGCCTTTTCCTAACCTCAAACTTTATCACAAATGAACATAATCTCCTAATCCATATCAGGCTATGCTCTCCCTGAAAGTAAGAAAGTCCTAGAGGAAATTTCATAAGCATTTATCCAATTCACCTCCTTCTTTTAAAGTATTCCTTAGGAGATTGTGATTCTAGGTGGGGGGGGCGGGGAGAAGGGAAGGAATCTTTTAAAGACAGCCCTGGGTCCCCAAAGGAAAATATTTTCTTTAAAAATATATGTTGTCAGCCAGGCACGGTGGCTCACACCTATAATCCTAGCACTTTGGGAGGCTGAGGTGGGAGGATTGCTTGAGGTCAGGAGTTTGAGACCAGCCTGAACAAGAGTGAGACCCAGTCTCTACTAAAAATAGAAAAAATTAGCCAGGCATGGTGCTGCACACCTGTAGTCCCAGCTACTCAGGAGGCTGAGGCAGGAGGATGACTTGAGCCCAGGAGTTTGAGGTTGCAGGGAGCTGATTGCGCCACTGCACTCCAGCCTGGGCAACAGACCAAGAGATGTGATTACAGAATCAGAGGTTGGAATAATCTTATTTCCAAAAGGGGTCCTGAGCCAACGAATGAGGGCAGACTCTAGAAGCTAGGAAAGGCAAGGAAACATTCTTTCATAAAGCCTCCTGAAGGCTTGCAGTCCTGCAGACACCTTAATTTTAGCTTACTGAGACATTTTGGACTTGTGATCTCCAGGACTAAGATAATAAATTTGTGTTGTTTAAAGCCACTAAGTTTGTGATAATTTGTTATAGCAGCATAGAAAATCAATACAGATGGGACATTCTGGTTTAAAAAAGGAAGGGAGGGAGAAAGGAAGGAAAAACAAAAAAGCAGGCCTCAGCTAGCCCAGCAAAGGGGTGTGGTGCCTTGAATGAACCTGATTTACCGACCGGGCTGCTCTGCGTGAGGAGGCCGAGAAGGTGAGTCCGAGGCCAGCCCTACGTCCCAGCCCTGGGCCTGGGCATAAGGCATTCACTGATTCATTGACGGTTTGTCATCGTTTCCTAAGCTCAGTGTTTTCTTTGTCACCACCATCCTCCATCCACCCTCTGCCACTTAGAACCTCACATCCAACTCTAATTCTCACACCAGCCTCTGCTTTAAAAAGATGGTGGATAAAATAGAGGCTTCTCTCTTTTAAATACAAGAACGATTCAGAGCGCAGCAAGAGAATCACTCATTTTGTGGAAAGCAATCCCATCGGGACAACAAAGCCTGGGACTTCTCACAGCGTCCTTCCTGCAGATGTTGTGGGTGCTGGTGAGCAGACGGAAGGCAAACAGCTTGCACGGGGAGCGAGTTATGGGGAGAAAATGCATTCTTCATGTAAATTCTCATGGTTTGCTATGAAGCTTTTATTCTGTTTATATAGCACTTTAAAACGATTTCTATACCCTGACAAGTAAGAAATTAAACTAGACACACAACTGGTGGCCCATTTTCAAGCTGCAAAAGGCAGCTTCCTCATCTAAAAGTGAGACATCAGCATTTGATTTTTAACCACTTCTGGTTAAGGCGAGTGGACCCGGCTTTCAGGTAGAGCAATCGCCACAGGGTCACGTAAACCCACGTCAGGAAGAAACAGCAGCACACGCTCCCGCTGAGAGATGGCTGGCCTGCTTGCAGCATCCGTCTCCGACAAGGATGTGCCGTTTGGAACTAAATATAGAAGGTTCCTGAACTCGCTGTAAAGACCTTCTGCCACTCTAATCAAGCAATGGGTAAGCTTTGTTGGCCATCTGGATGATCACAAAGGCTTAAAGTTGTCTCTTCACCAAGTAGAGGACCCCCCATTTAACCACAGTGCCCGTCAGGCTGATACTGGGCAACAGCACTGAATGGCACGTGCCAGGTGAGTACCCTGGTGGTGGCCAGCTACCTGGGTCACCCCAGAGCACAGCCAGGAGGAGTCTTCCCTTTGGACTATATATCTGAGAGGAAAAACGCCTTTTTGTAAGAAAGGCTTCATTAGATGGGCCCACACTGTCATCTAATGCCTTTATTAACCCCCAAAGTGGGAAATTACAGTCTGTGAGAGTGGGTTTGTGGGCTCAAGAGCCCAAGGACCATGGGGACAGACTAGTGGAGCCATCATATTCTCAGGGGAATGAGGCCCGTGGAGTTTGTGGCTAAGCCATAGTCCCATTGTTAGTGGCTACTATGGTATGAATGTGGGTGTCCCTCCAAATTTCATATGTTGAAACCTAAATCCCCAATGCAATCGTATTAAGAGGTGGGGGCTTTGGGAAGTGATTAAGTCATGAGGGCCCCAGCCTCATGAATGGCTTGGAGATCTCAGCTCTCTTGCCCTTCTTCCATGTGAGGGTGCTGCGAGAAGTCACCATCCATATATGAGGATCAGGCCCTCGCCAGACACTGAATCTGCTGGTGCCTTGATCTTGGCCTTCTCAGCCTCTAGAACTGTAAACAATAAACTTCTTTTGTTTATAAATTACCCAGGCTAACGTATTTTGTTATAGTAGCCTAATTGGACTAAGATAGTGGTAAAACTGGACTTAGAACCCAGGCATCCAGAAAGCCCAGTCTAAGGCTCTTATTTCAAATAAACACCAGCATGGTTTTATTTATTGTACCACGGGGGCATCTGAGGCTGCTCAGAAACTTACACTGCAATTTTCTCACCCTACACATCAGAAAAATTGGAAAAAATGACGTCCTTTCATCTACTGTTTACATTGTCCGAAGACTGATAAAATGTTTCCGTACCCATAGCAAAATGTACTTGCTTCCCATGAGATTAAATCTGTTATTTTCTTAGGGTTTAAACCTGGGCACAGCAGGAGGTGTCCTTGTCTGGTTTCCTCCTAGGAAGGGTGGTATAGAGCTCAGAAACTTTTTCAGATTCAGGCGTTTGCCTGGTGAATCGGAGGCTCTCTGCACCATTTTTCTCAGAAATCTCAGCCCTGTTGTAAGTGACTATGTGCATTAGGTCAACTTATCTTCACAACGTCACCAGGAAGTGAGGACTGTCATTATTCCCATTTACCAATGAGGAAACAGAACCCAGGAGAGGTTAAATGGCATCCCCAAAGCCACCTGGCCAGTTCTCTGAGCCAGGACTCAAAGCCAGGTCTGGCCAATTCTAGAGCCGCCGATTCTGCTTCATCATGGACAACAAAACCCTTTTTATTAAAGTGTTATCCATTTAGAATCTGACGTATTTTAGATAGAGATAAATCAAAGTATAAAAAGATCCTAGGAAGCAGTGTTAAAATTTCATGTGAAAATAAATCCAAAAGACTTCAAAGTCCATGAAAAGACAAATGGCACATTAATTACAAATGTTATATTCCCATTTAAGCAAATCCCAAAGAGACCTCCCTCTCCCAAGAAATTTTCTTTTGCTCTAGGTGGAAAGTAATGAAACTACATTTCCCTTAAAATAATCTAATCCTGACTTTGCACGCATTCAGGTTAACCTTGACTTCTCGTGTAAAGAAGGTATTGTTTTATTAAAATACCAAAAAACGTTTTAGAGAATAACAAATTAGACAATCAATAGATCCTTTTGGCCCTGGAAATGAGAAGTCTTCAGAAATAGATTCACAGTAGGATTAGAGGAAGACCTAACAAAGCCATATCCAGCTCTCATTAAAATTACTAATTGTCCCTGCCTAAGAAACAAACATCAAACTCCCAAAAGGCCAGATGTCTTCAATGTCTGAGCCAGACATTTGTTTCTGTTTGCCATCCAAATTGATTCTTTCTTTGATGTCTCTTTCTTTCGCATGTGCAGGTACAATATAACTTAATTTGAGGCATCATCAGTTTCGTTTTTAAAACCAACTCCAATAATACTGCCTCAGTCTACGATTAGGCTTAGGCACTTAAAAGGGTTCTTACATTTCATTTGAAAATTGATGTCTGCACTGCTTGTTCATAATCCCCATTACAATCACTGGGAATTTAAAAGGGTCAGATTGCTTTCTCATTTGGAGAAAAGGTTAAGCTGGCCGTGCTCTCATTTAGCCTGGGTGTGTGGTGAAGAAGAAAGGGGAAGGAGAAGTGAACTGGAGAACTAGAAGATAGAAATATGCCATTTGGGCAGTTTAAAGTCCTGCGAATCTGTCCACTAAATGCTTCTAATTCAGGGCAAAGAGGGGTGAGAGAAGTGGGCTGGTGAGAAAACAGAAAGTGCATTTTAAGCCAGGAAGAGTTCTGAAATTTTATTTACACAGAGCAGTTGCGGAAGGATTAATAATCACTGGAGTGCTTGGGAGATGGACTTCCAAAGAAGGAAGGGGTGATGCATTAATGCATTATTATAATAATGCCCCGGGGGCTCTAGAACTGCCCGTGTAGCAAGCAGTCTGAGAGCCATGGAGGAACCACACAGCACCAGCTTCACTTACAGCACGTCCTCCCTGAATTTGGTCCTCCAAATCCTGTGTAACGTGGGGCTGTGTCTATGCTGGCCTTTGAAGAAACCAGATGCTTAGGCCAGAGAGGACTCCATGCAGGATGTGGGGATAGAGGCATTGTCCACGTGTCATTGAAGAGGCTGGCCTGAGAAACGGAGAAAACCAGGACCCTCTCCACTGATTCCATCTGCAGACCCAAAAGGATCTGAATTTTTCTCCTCTGTATTGAGATAACAAATTCAAACAGCTTTAAAAAAAAATTTAAAAAATATGTATTTAATGCTTAAGAATCCATAAACCCTCCAGTCGTGGTGTGGAATCCAACTTAATAACTGGAATCATTTCAGCAGGGCATCGCTTAAAGAATCCTGTGTGTTTATTAAGCAGCCACCTCTGATGTCCTCCCTAGCAGGATAGGACTTATCTGGATGACTGCATGTGAATACTTTCCGTTCCTTCGCCTCACCTGTTTCCTTAGGAGGTTTACAGCATAAAAACCTCCTAGAATGGAAAGGTCAAGACCAATTACTACGTGTACAGCTCAGAACTTCATTTTTCTCTTTTTCAGGAATACTCTGCATTGTCATTAATCAAGGCAAAGTTTGCGGCATTTTAACTATGCAAAACTTTTATACAATCATTGGGTCCTTGATTTTTTCCTCTTTGTTCCTTTTCAGTGAAGTTAAGAAAAATTTTTCCCCAAACACCTCCCACTTCAGGAAAAAATTTGACAACCCCTTATAAGCCTGCATACTTTGTGACAGATCTATGATTATATTTAAGCAGCCTTGTCAAGAGAGGCACACTCAAGCTTTTTTCCTGGCCCTGATTTTAAAGTATGCAGTGAACTCATTGATGTTCTAATGAGAGCTTTCTGCATCTCAGAAAAGAGAGGGAAATGGACGGGACTTATAGAAGGTGATGGTTATCATTAATAAGTGAAAACAAAGTAAATAAACACAGCAAGCTAAGTCACCCTACCGAAAGCTGGTCCAGATCTAACTCTCCAAGAAAACTAAAGCTGAGGGAACATAAATGGTCTAGTTGGGTTAAGGGATGCCATGGGGACAGCAACCTTCCTGGGACCCAGAAGATGCCAGGTTTTGTTCTGGTAGCCTGGAACACAGCTGTCAGTGGATGCGACAGGAAAGCAGGTTTCCTCTGACGACAGAGAAGAGCTTTACAATTATGTATGTCTGTAAATGGAATGGACAGAAAAATCATGCACTCCCTGACGCCAGAAGTGTGCAAGCAGAGGCCAGGTGATCACCTGGCAAAGAGTGTGTGGGAAGTGTTTACCCTTTGGGCTGGAGGTGACACTAGATAACAGAAGGTCTAAAGTGCCTTTCAACTCTAAGACTCCGTGATTCCATATCTGTGGACGAGGAAGAATCCACTCAGGACTTCAGTTTCTTTATCTGAAAAACAAGGGCCTTGCCACAAAATAGGCCATCTTAGGTCCTTCCCAGCCCAAGATGGTAGGAACTGTCACCTGGTAAACTTGTGAGGCTGGAGGCAATGCTCAGGCATCCCAGCTCACTGTCTGTCCTAGAAAAGGTCATCGAATGTTTTTGGGCCTTGCTCTGAAGTCTTTTGTATAATCCACAGGCAAGATTGGAGACGGAGGGAACACAGCCCACCAAGTGCTTAAAGCACCACAGCAAAAGGCAAATATAGCTCAAATGCCTTAGGTCCAAACATTTTCAAGACAACAGGTTTTCTGAACCTTATTTCAAACAATATCAATCAAGAAAAGCATTGGGCCCGGGCACAGTGGCTCATGCCTGTAATCCTAGCACTCTGGGAGGCCAAGGCAGGAGGATCGCTTGAGCCCAGGAGTTTGAGGTTGCTGTGAGCTAGGCTGATGCCATGGCACTCTAGCCCGGGCAGCAGAGTGAGACTCGGTCTCAAAAAAAAAAAAAGAAAAGCACTGAGACAAGTTCCTCATCATGGAATTTAAGGGAGCTCATCGCAAGGCTTCTATTGATGACTTGGCTTATAGAGCAGGTTTCAAGTCCCAGAGGCTTGTTTCTGAGAAGGAAACACCTCCAATCTCTGCTTCATTCCCGGAAGGCTCCCATCAAGCCTCATTCTAGTGACTCTTGGCCTTTTAGCCCTATTTGT
>NW_012154618.1:2482674-2489419 GCF_000956105.1 Propithecus coquereli | reverse complement strand
TCAAGAAAA
The DNA here is from genome assembly GCF_000956105.1 of Propithecus coquereli. Classification (NCBI taxonomy): domain Eukaryota; kingdom Metazoa; phylum Chordata; class Mammalia; order Primates; family Indriidae; genus Propithecus; species Propithecus coquereli. The sequence continues at coordinate 2,489,410 of NW_012154618.1, read as the reverse complement.
GCATTGGGCCCGGGCACAGTGGCTCATGCCTGTAATCCTAGCACTCTGGGAGGCCAAGGCAGGAGCATCGCTTGAGCCCAGGAGTTGGAGGTTGCTGTGAGCTAGGCTGATGCCACAGAACTCTAGCCTGGGCCAAGGCAGGAGCATCGCTTGAGCCCAGGAGTTTGAGGTTGCTGTGAGCTAGGCTGATGCCACAGCACTCTAGCCTGGGCAACAGAGTGAGACTCGATCTCAAAAAAAAAAAAAAAGAAAAGAAAAGCACTGAGACAAGTTCCTCATCATGGAATTTAAGGGAGCTCATCGCAAGGTTTCTATTGATGACTTGGCTTATAGAGCAGGTTTCAAGTCCCAGAGGCTTGTTTCTGAGAAGGAAACACCTCCAATCTCTGCTTCATTCCCGGAAGGCTCCCATCAAGCCTCATTCTAGTGACTCTTGGCCTTTTAGCCCTATTTGTGTTTCGTATACAGTTGGTGCTCAAAGTGTATTTGAATGGACAAAATCAGTTTGATTGAAGGAAAATGTCTGTTTATAACAACGCTATCTTAACTCGTATATCCGCTTCAAATATGCATATTCTAGAACATATTTTTAGATTACCTTGACAATCTAATTGAGACACCAGAAAGGCAAAGTCTTTGAGGAAACAAGGACATCCGTGATGGCAAAGGGACATATATCAGGGGTACCAGGCTGGATGAAGCCCTAGATAACTTCAGGCCGTTCCTTGACATGCTCCCTAATTTCTGCTTAAATGTCTCCATGGTTAAGTGGACATCTGCCTCTCAGGGAGCCATTTGTCCCCACACAGAGAGAAAATGTGTTTGCACTAATCCAAGAGAAATCCTCTAAGCTGTTGGGAAAAGAGAGAGTAGGGTCCCTTTACCTATGAAGCTAAAGTGTAAAGACTTTAAAGACTCTTCCTGCTTATAACAGTCTGAGTCGTCAGCCCCAGCCATTGAGGTCCCGTCTAGCAGAGCTCACACTGGGAAAAGGGGTGAAATGGACAAAAGAGTCTCTGACTCTCTCCCGGTTCCTCAGGATCGTCCCCAAGCTGCTTCCCACTCGTCCCCAGTACTTGCTGCAAGTCGAGGTGAGAAGAGCCCCTGAGCATTTTGTGATCTCCATCACATTCCACCTCTCGTTCAGCTCAATGGCCCCGCACTCCTTGACACTCTTATGCAGCTCTGTGTCCCCTGGCCGTACCTGGTCCAAAGCAGGGCTTCAAGTAGTTGATAATGTAGCTAATATACAGCTTAGGCTGTTACCCTTCCAAGAACAGATATATTGCGTTATAATAGGAGACTCCAGGATTGAAGTACAGAGAATGAATCTGTCTGGGGCAAAGAAGGAAGGTGCAGAGAAGATTGCAACAGGCACAGAAAATCCTGACTGTATGCCATCCAGCTTTGCCAGACCAACAGTTGGGACACATGCACTAAAAAGAGAATAGAATATTTTAAATCAGAGCTATTTTTAAAATTTCAGGGTGTATGGTTGCCAAATATACAGTTCACTAACTTTTCTAATTATGCAGGTCAGCGGATGGTCCCTACTTGTAAGACTGACCACATCCTCTACTAACAATGTTTCTTCCCATGCTTCAACTGGATGATGGGGACCTGGTCTGTACTCTATTGAAGGAGCTTAGTTTGAGGCCAGTTATTTGCATACGAATTTATCTCTCTTATTAGGCTATAATCTCATCAATAGCAAGGATCTTGCACTAATAATCTCTACATCTATGGTGCATTGTAGTGGACCTATAACAGTTTGCTCAATAAATATATAAAGGAGGGATCAATGGATGAATGGATAGATGAATGGGGCGACGGACAGTTACACCCCACTGGAGCCCACAACTGAACTACTGGTGACATAGGGCCAGAGACTGTGTAGGCGGGAGTGGATTTAAGGAGAAGACAGCAAAGAGGCAGGAAGGGAGAGAAACAGAGAGCTCGGCCCTTTGTCCACCTACTTGGGGGGGGGGGGTGGAGGACAGGGAAGGCACCGGAGCAGCTCTCTGTGCCTAAGCTTCTCTGCCAAAGGAGTGGGTTTGGACCCTCTCTAAGGTCCCTTCTCCCTTGAGAGCCCATTGGACCACAAATTGTGAATTCCTAGTCATTGGCCCTGGCGAACGCAAGTGGTACAGCTGCTTCCACCAGGAGGTCAGCCAGACAGTGGCAGGCATTTTTGAGCCCTATTTTAAGGAAAATCTTTAAACCTTAATCATGATTCACATGATGAGCTATTTGTCCTCCCACAAGAGGAAATTCTTGCATTTCAAAAACTGCGGATTTGAGCGCAAGCCCCTTGCCGTGGCATTGACTCTGAAGAACATCCTCTCAGCTTCCCTGTCCTTTTGTCTGATGCCGCTGATTCCTCTTTGTGAACCTGCCAACTTGGATGCACAGAACGACGTGTCCCACGGCCATCCCACCACTCCCACCCCTTTTCCAGCTGAACCCTCACCTCCGCTTCTTATTATAAGCCAGTGCAATTACGAGCAGCAGAGGCCACCAAGAACTCTACACACACGTGCACTCAGGCTCACACACACAAGCGCGGAGCTGCTGTGAGCAATTGCTCAAGTGCATTCAAGTTCAAGAGCATGAGTGGGAGAAGGGCAGAGAGATTTTCATCTCTGGCCTGTCACATGGCAGAAGAAGAAAACTCTCCCGTACCCATGCCTGCGTCCTGTGATGTTTCTCATCTGGGACCACAGGCAATGAATCTCCTCCCTGTGTCCCTTCCCCTCCTCCAGCCCTGGGTTAGCTGCTGGCTTGGAATTAGAGAAGACAGGATGTAAACTGACGAGGAGGGGACAAGGGAAGAATTCTAGATGGAGCCTCACCATCTATAGGTGGGGCCTAACCTGGGGCAGCTGCGTACCCAGACCCGCATTGAGCAGCCCACCAACCCTCTGCAGACGTTGGGGAAGTCTGTGGCTAGAACCTCTCTCCAGAGAGGAAATATGTGCATTAGTCTCCTAGGGTTGCTGTAACAAATCACCACAACCGTGTGGCTTAGAGCAACACAGATTTATTCTCTCGTGTTCTGGGGGCGAGAAGTCTGAAATCAAGGTGTCCTCAGGACCTCACTCCCTCTGAAGGCTCTAAGAAAGAATCCTTCCAGGACTCTTCCAAGTTTCTGGTGGTTGCCGGCAATCCGTGTTGTTGCATTGCACCAATTTCTGTCTCCCTCTTCATGCGGCATTCTCCGTGTATGTCTCTCTGCGACTCTGTGTTCACATGGCCTTCCTTCTAAGGACTGCAGTCATAGATTTAGGGCCCACCCTGCCCCAGTATGACCTCGCCTTTACCTAACTAATTACAACTGCAGAGACTCTAGTTCCAAATAAGGTCACATTCTGAGGTTCTGGGTAGACATGAATTTGGAGGGGACACTGCTCAGTCCAGGACCACACGGCAAAGGACAAAGGCTACAGTCTAGAAGTGAGGAGATCCGGGTTCAAGGTCTGGCTCTTTTACTTACTAGCTGGGTGGAGTTGGAGAAATTGCTTAAACTCTCGATGCTTTAGTTTCCTCTGCTGTAATGATAATAATATGAATAATAATAACCACATCTCAAGCTTGTTGTGAGACGTGCAGCGAGAGAGACCGTGAGATTTGTGGTGTGGCAATTATTTGGATTCAGTGTCTGCTTCCAAGCACACTACCGGGCAGGCTCCGTCAGAGGTCACAGAACTTCACGTGGCAGGCAGCTTCTACAGTGGCTCCCAGTGTGATGCCACCCTTTCCGCTCCCCGCCCCTGTGACTATTGACTGGACCTAGCGATTCACCTCTCATGAAGCTGGCAAAAGTGATGGGTGTCAGCTGTGAGATTAGGTTATAAAGGACTCTGGCTGCTGTCTTGCTAGCCCTCTCCTGCTTCTCACTCGCCCCCGGGTTGAAAGCCAGCTGCCGTGCCCAAGCTGCTCCACAGAGAAACCCACGTGGGGAGGAATCGAGGGAAGCTGCTGGCCAACGGCCCCTGGGAAACTGGCCGATCCTGCCAATAGCCACTTCAGTGAGCCTAGAAGCAGATCTGCCCCCAGTTATCCTTGAGACGGCTGCAGCCTGGCCAGCACCTTGATCACAGCCTTGGGAGAGACCCTGCGTCAAAGGACTGTGTCCAGATTCCTGACCCACAGAAATTATGACATAGCGAATGTTTGCTATTTTAAGCCATGTAATGTGTTATATGGCTATAGATAATTGATACAGTTTATTAAATCAACTTAAAAAGCAAGAAACAAGAGGAAGGAGATGGGGTAGGGTGCAAGCATGATGAAGGACCACACGATCTGAGCCCTGGATTTTACGATATTCATACATCCAGTTTCCCTCTCTGCCTCATCGGTCTTCCCCACTGATGGTTTGATTCCGAGAACCAGAGCTGAGGTTTGAGCAAAGAGGCCCACAGGCAGAAAATACCTGGGCCAATAACACACACTTGCTCCATCGCAGAGATGCAGGAGCAAGGACACATGGCCACAGCTGTAGCTGTTAATTAGCCTGCTGAACAGCTGTGAATTTTATCTGGCAGGGAACATATGGGGCCAGAATGGGTAACACCAATGTGTGGCCATTTTAAGGCCTCATGAATATTCAGTGCCTTGTATGACATGTATATTTAGTATATCATGAATATTCAGTGTCCTGTATTCTTTATGTGCATTAAATGCCTATTAAATGTATTTAGTGCCTAGTTGATCTTTCTATCCCTTTTAGGTTTTTTTGTTTGTTTTAAAAATTAAACTTAAAATATTACAAAAATAGGAGAAAACTTCATTATTGTTACTCATGTTGTCTGCTTTACTGGCCACACATTTGCCATGCTTTTACCTTACTTAGAATGCCTTCTGCCAAGCCTATCGAACTCTTATTCATCCTTCAAAGTCCAGCTTAAATCCCATCTTCTCCAGAAAGCCTCCCCTGACATTCCAGCCAGTAGTATACTGGAGTTGGCTCATAGCAGCTCATAAGAACCAATTGCTAATTTTTCAGCAATGTTGTAAGCTGGTTATGGAACACAAGCATTATTAAAAATCAAATTATGTAAACTTACAATTAAATAAATTATATTAAAAACAAAGGTAATAAATGCCCAGAACTCATCGCTTCTGAATTATGATAATATATTTTATTATAATCTGTGCTCCAGTTTATTTACATCTATTGTAAGGCGGAACTACTCTATAATTGTGTCCTCATGCACCACTTCCCAGCTCCACAAGTTTAATGAAGAAATTGACCGTGGTGGAAGTATGGCATTTACACCAAGAAAATCGGCAAATGCCATGTAAATTAGAATTGGCAAATACCAATATAAATACCAAGTATGGTATTTATACCTAGGAAATTGTCAAATGCTATTAAAACAAATAAAAAAGGAAAGGAACTAACATCACTAATCATCAGGGAAATGTAAATCGAAACCACAATGAGCGCCTGTAATCCTAGCACTCTGGGAGGCCGAGGCGGGCGGATTGTTTGAGCTCAGGAGTTCGAGACCAGCCTGAGCAAGAACAAGACCCCATCTCTACCAAAAATAGAAAGAAATGAATTGGACAGCTAAAAATATAAAAAAAAAAAATTAGCCGGGCATGGTGGCGCATGCCTGTAGTCCCAGCTACTTGGGAGGCTGAGGCAGTAGGATTGCTTGAGCCCAGGAGTTTGAGGTTGCTGTGAGCTAGGCTGACGCCACAGCACTCTAGCTCGGGCAACAAAGTGAGACTCTGTCTCAAAAAAAAAAAAAAAAAAAAACCACAATGAGGTACCAACCTCACACAGGTTAGGATGGCCACTATCAGAAACAACAATAACAGAAAATAACAAGTGTTAGGGAGAGTGTGGAGAAATTCGAAACCTCGCACACTGTTGGTAGGAATGTAAATCAGTACAGCCATTATGAAAAACAGTATGGAGGTTCTTCCAAAAATTAAAAACAGAACGACTATATGATCCATCAATCCCACTTCTGGGTATATAGCCAAAAGAATTGAAACCAGGGTCTCAAGGAGATATCCGCACACGAGTTTCCTGCAGTATTATTCACAATAGCCAAGATGTAGAAGCAGCATAAATGTCCATCAGCAGGTGAATGAATAAGGGAAAGGTAGTATATACACACAATAGCAGATGATCCCCAACCTGGAACACGAAGGAAATTCTGTCATACGCTACAACACGGATGCAACTTGAGGACATTATGCTAAGTGAAATAAGCCAGTCACAAAAAGATAAATATGCATGATTCCATTTATACGAAGTATCTAAAGTAATAAAACTCACAGAAACAAGAAGTAGAATGGTGGTTGCTGATACGGAGGCGGGAGGTGGGATGAGGGGAAACTGGGACTTATTCTGTGAGTTTCGAGTCTCAGTCATGCAAGATGAAAAAGTTGTAGAATGTTTCAAAAATGCGCATACAGCTAATGATACTGTATTGTGCACTTAAAAATTCATGAGGGGACAGGTGCGGTAGCTCATGCCTATAATCCTAGCATTTTACGAGGCCAAGGTGAGAGGATCACTTGAGGTCAGGAGTTCAAGATCAGCCTGAGCAACATATTAATAGCAAGATTCTGTCTCTATAAAAACTAGAAAAAATTAGCCAGATGCGGTGGTGCACGCCTGTAATCCCAGCCACTCAGGAGGTTAAAAAAGGAGGATTGCTCGAGTCCAGGAGTTTGAGGTTGCGGTGAGCTACGATCACGCCACTGCCCTCATGCC
>NW_012154618.1:2454233-2482394 GCF_000956105.1 Propithecus coquereli | reverse complement strand
GCTTGAGCCCAGGAGTTTGAGGTTGCTGTGAGCTAGGATGATGCCATGGCACTCTAGCCGGGGCAACACAGTGAGACTCTGTCTCAAAAAAAAAAAAAAAAAAAATTTTCATGAATAAACTTGTCTCTATTTAAAAAAATTGATGAGAGGGTAAGTATACTTTATATGATTTCACCACAATTTTTTAAAAGGGAGGGGAACAAACTAACCTCCCATTAAAAAATATATGATTCTATAATGGGACTCTAAAAACAATATAGGACAATAATATGTGTGCTTGATATAAATTATTTGGGGCTATCTGTGGTTTTGAGATATCCAGGTCACCCTTCATGAATAAGTAGATACATTTAATGCCGTACATCCTTTTCACAGCCGAAATAAAGTCTTCTCCCACGTCATGAAGGTGTGTGCAGGCGGTAGACACAGCAAAGGGACGGCCTCCCATAGGGAGTGTTGGAGAGAGCCCATCACCCCTTATCACCGCCCCAGGCTGGCCTTCTGCCTGGCCCAGCGTCCGCTGGTACCAGGCCACCCTTGTGCATCAAGAATCCAGACAGCTGCACGAGACAGATGGGTTTGCTTTCTGCTTTCAGCCTGGAAGCAGCCTGCTGGGAAACCCCACCCTACTTAAGTGAACTTCAGAGAAGTGAAGAATCCCCTTACCCCCTCACCCTTTCTTTTGTGAATTAAAATTTTTGTGAATGGTGTTTCCTTAAAGCAGAGTTCCCGGCCCCCCCATCACACTGGACGGTGTGTCTAAAGCTGCCTATTGTCATGCTGCTTGGATGACATTCCACTACAAGAAAAACTTCTTTCACTGCACCCTCCCCGCTTTTTCTGAAAGAACAGCAGCAGTTGGAAATGGGGGCAGATGCTGCTGGAGGATTCCTGCATAGGAGCTGTCCTGCTTCTCCCCAGGGACCCCAGATCAGGGTCTTGGAGTCTGTCCTGACAGCCTGGACTCGGGCTATGCCAGTGAAGTTTCAATATTCTCGACAGATTATCAATAAAATATTTGTGTCCTCATTTGAAATGTCCAGCTCTGTGTTTGAACTAAGCTCTGTCCAGCTAAAAAGGGAAAGGAAATATTCCAGGTGGTGTTTACTGCAAGATTCTGCCAGATAGGGACCAACCTTTATTGTAGTGTCACCGAATTCTGAACCATCCACCCAGCCTGGAGACTCCAAATAGCTCCCCAAGGCCACGAGCCTTGTGTAGACTTAGGATTTGGACGAGGCCCATCTGGATCTCACAAGTGCACCTCAGTTCACCTCCTGAGCCTGAAAACATTTATCAGAATGATTTTAAGTTCAGATAATTTTGGCCACAGGGACCCCATTTATGTCATAGGATCACATTTTTAGGGCTAGAAATGACCTTAGAGATCTTCTAGCCCAACCTCCTCGTCCTACAAATGAGGAACCAGGAGTGCGGTGTGGGCAGTGAGTTGAAGCGGGTCATCAGAGGACGCGCTGCTGGTTGGTAACAGAGTCGGGGCCAGAGCCAGCCGGTCTCCTGACTCCCTGATCACAATTCTTTCCACTACGGCCCATCAGAGTTTCCAGATAACCTAAACATTGACAAGACCCTGCCAGCGGCCCACCAACGTCAGTCAATATTTGCTACAACAAAATTCCAGCAGAGCCTAGAGATGCCGGAATCTGCGTTCATGTAATTTGATGTGTTCAACTGGAAAAAGATGATTTTCGACTTTTCTACAAGGGACTAAGGCTGTCTGTTGATTTAATTCGGCCACATCGAGTGTTTTGTGTTCCTCTAGCAGATTCATGCTCCATGAGCATCCAGCCCATTTCTCCTGTTTCTTCAGCTCCAGAAATGGGACCCACATGACAGATACTTTCTGGTCCCTTGAGGCAGACTGACCAGGGTTAGCAGATTAGGACTAGGACTTTCTGGCATTTGGTCCTGGGGGCTCCTTCACTTAATGGGGCCATTGAACCCAAAGTTCAATGGACATAGGTTTGAGTTCAGGCCTGGTCCATCCCTGCCTGGCTCCTTCAGAAAGGCTCATTCCTGGCCTGGCCTGCAGACGCCAGGACGGATGGAAGGAGCTCTAGCCCTGGGCTCTCAGCTTCAAGCTGCACCGACCACTCATTTCCTAGATTGGTGTCTGGGCTTTGTCCTTTATAACCTGCCATGGCATCACCTGCCATGTTCTGGGCTTTGTTCTCCTCTGCAAACTCACTCACTCACTCTTTCCCATGACTGTCTATGACACACTTCCCTAGTGTTTGGTCCTGGATTCCCTGTCCCTGCCCTGCTCACCTCTTGGGACATGTGACAGTCTTGGGCTAGACCTCTCCAGCACTGAAGGCTTGTCAGCACTCAGCTGGGGCGAGGTGCCTGGTGGTTCTGATTCTATGTCTTTGTACCTTCAGATCCCGAAGCCGTGTCCCACCAGGACTGGGGGCCACTAGACCATGCCTCTCTCTGACTTCCCTCTCAGTCTCAGTTAGGTCTGTCCCCCACCTCCACCCCGTCAACCCTGTCCGCACCGCTCATTGCCCCGCAGCCCTTGGGTGGGTCTAGTTCCAGAGCAAGGCTACCCTGTCTTACCAAAATCAAGGGAGCCAGGCAGGACACACGAGTCTTAGAAGTGCTGCGCATACACCACTATGCAGACACAAGTATTATTTCTCAGGTTGTTGGCATGAGAGGCACACAGGACAGGGTGTGAAGAATTTGGCCGTTAGAAAAGCAAGGCTGCTGACCCTCGTAAGGTAACTGTATCTATTAATGTCTTTCAAGTGGTCTACTTTTAAAAGGGGGTTGAAATATACCCCCTAAATGAGGAAGAAGGAAACTCAGAGGATCCGAACATACTGATGGATCCATCCCGTCGCCGTGCTCACATGGAGGTCACTGGAATGTGGAAACCCATCAGCCATAGTAAGGGTGAGAACAAGGCTGAATGCTGAGGACCTACTTTTTAAGCATGTGTTTCTTGTTAAAGGTCCTAAATCCATAATGAATGGCCTCTGTTTCTATTTAAGTTTCCTTGATCAAAATTCTGGGTTCATGATTTGTCCCCTTGACAATTTCCAAAAGCATATGCCTTCCTTGTACAGTGCTCAGATGACTCTAGCTTGGGCCCTTTTCCTACGCTCGGGACTCTGCCCCCCTCCTGGAGCCCTGAGAAAGGTCACACCGGGAGCGTAGTGGGAATAAGCTGGCGACCCCTGGGTGGAAAACAGCGTAGGCCGTGCAGGCCGAGCCGCAGGGAGGCCCCCAGAGGCCCAGGAAGTTTACAGCTCCCAGTGGGTCTGGTGATGGACGGCACGCACAAAGTCGGGGTGTGGTCGTCACCGAGGCTGAGTGTGCCGAGGAGATCATGGAACAACTGACTTCGGGTCCCCTTTTGACCTCTTGTTCTGTCCTGAACCCTGAAAATTCAGAGATGTAAGATTTGTGCAGTCCAGCCTGCAGTTACTCCAGATGGTAATTCCTTAGAAGTCTGTTTTACTTGCAAATTTTCAAAATGCTTTCATCACACACCATCTGAGGTTGGATTGCCCAGGAACAGACTGGGAAGAAGATTCCCGGGCAAGTGATTGACAGTGGACATGCTCCCATGAGAAGCCAGCAAGACAGCGGGGTACACAGGACGATGAGGTGGGAAGAGGCCAAGCCGTGACTGTAGGTGCAGTCCCAGCCTGGCCTGAGCCGAAGGGAACCCTGGGGTATAAATTACACACAGGGCTCATCCCCCTGGAGCAAGGGGCTCTTATTAGCTACAGGCCCCTGGGGCCAGGATGGGGTGATGAACTCTCGGGATTTTCCGGATCTTCGCTTGTGGGACAAGCAGCTGCAGTGACCCAAGGATGAGTCTTCAGGGAAGGTCTCAGGTGGGACCCTTTGGCAGCAAAGCACTCGGGAACTAGGGTGAACACACAGAACACACAGACTCTAGGCAGAGCACCAGTAGTGTCTGCTACACCTGGGCCAGCGCACTTGATCCTAAAATGCGGGGGTGTGGGGAGAAGAGGGATTATATCCTGCATTTACAGAACGGGGGAAACTAAGACAGAGAGAAGTTGTCCCCAAGCCCACGCATTCAGTGTAAATGACAGAAGGGAGCAAAACTCACCCGCTGTGTCTCAGTCTGCCCGCTCTTCCCCCTCTAGCATGCACATGGATTTCTCTTGCAGCCACTGTGGTTTCTTGCCTGGCCCAAGGTGAGGTGCATCCCGGGCGCAATGCAGTCAGAAAGTCAGCTCCGCTGTGTTCTGAAGCCAATTGGAAATTACTTTTGGATCTGCTGATGTTTTTTAAATTATATGCAGCGTATTACCCCCTTATCAGAACAGATAATCAGCATTTGGTAGCAGTTTCTTGCTTATTAATCGCAACACCTCTGGGAAACAGATTGTGGAAGAGGGTGGTTTTTGATGAGCAACCTTACCGTACAACCTCACACGCACCTTGCACTGTCCCCCGCCCCGTACCTGTGCCATCTCCGTCCTACCTGTGCCATCTCCGTCCTACCTGTGCAACATCCTCCACCTGCTCCCTTCCAAGTCACATCCTCCCTGCAGGCAAGATCCCCCCTCAAGCCTCTGAGCAAGTCTCGCTGATGCCTCCAGCACCCAGGGCCTGCTCCCCTCTGACCTCCTTGGAAATTGTCTGTGTAGCCTTTTGGTCGTATCTCATCCTGCCTTTTTAATGGGTTTCTGTCCAAAGCAGAGATCTGTGTTCTTAGGACACCTGACGCCACATTCTCTGTATCCTTTGCTGTGTCCAGTGTGATGCTTCCTAAACAATAGATGTTTGGGTAGCATTTAGTCACTCAGTGTTGGAGACAGAAGCATGGAAGCACCAAGATCAACCACGAGTCACGGGCTGTGCTCAGCTTGGAAACACATCCTTTAGATTTTCAGAAGGGCATTTCCTCTTTGAAACGGGGAACCACCTAGGAGACCTTCTGTTTGAGACCAGCCTTGTCCGGGCACGGTGGCTCACGCCTGTAATCCTAGCACTCTGGGAGGCCGAGGCAGGTGGATTGTTTGAGCTCAGGAGTTCAAGACCAGCCTGAGCAAGAGCGAGACCCCGTCTCTATCAAAAATAGAAAGAAATTAATTGGACAACTAAAAATATATATAGAAAAAATTAGCCGGGCATGGTGGCACATGCCTGTAGTCCCAGCTACTTGGGAGGCTGAGGCAGTAGGATTGCTTGAGCCCAGGAGTTTGAGGTTGCTGTGAGCTAGGCTGACGCCACAGCACTCGAGCCCGGGCAACGGAGTGAGACTCTGTCTCAAAAAAAAAAAAAAAGAAAAAATAGAGACCAGCCCTTACAAGGGTGCCAGAGAAAGCAGCAGGCTCTGGAGCTAGCCTGCTTGCCTGTGTCATTAGCTGTGTGGCCTCAGACAACCTTACTTCACTTTTCTCTGCCTCCGTTTTCTACTCTGTAAAATGGGCTTAATAATAGCACCTGTCTCATAGGGTTATGGGGATTAAATGAGCTTAATGCATATAAAGAATTCAGAAGGGAACAGAGTACATAGTCCAAATAGACTTATCTATTATTAAGTATCATTATTGCTATTGCTATTTTACAGGAGTCAGAGGGTTAAGGAGCTTGCCTAAACGTTCCATGCCTAGGAAGAGTGTGCTTAAATGTCACTTTTTCAATGAGACCTGCCCTGGCCATCCCATTTTAAATGGCAGTCCTTCCCCTTCCTCTTCCCTGTACACCTCACGCCTCCTTCCCTGCTTGGCACCTTCTAGCCTGCTCTGTAATTTGCCTATTTTATTACCTGCTCCCCCTACTTGGGGGGAAGGCAAGGGCAGGGGTTGCTGCCTATTTAGTTCACTGTGGTATCCCCTGGTGCCTGGCACAGTGCCTGGCACACAGTAGGGGCACAACAAATATTCACTGAATGATAATGCGGCTAATCTGGGATGCAGTGTTGCTTTGGTGGCTGTGAGCACTACCAAGTACTGGCTCGGGGGATGGCCTTGGGTGTGATTCCCAGTGCACAGCCCCACCCCCAACACCCACAATTACATAGTGACATTCAGCAGCAAGTCACAGAAAAGACTCTAACTTCTACACAAAGGTGCTGCAGGAATTAGAAGGAAGAGAGGCTGCACTGCCAGTCACAGACACGTTCAATTCCCAGCTCTGTCTTTTCTCGGCTGTATGACTTGGGCAGGGTCCTCCTCGCAGGCCTGGTGGTCTCCAGGCCTCTCTGGGCCTCACCAGTCCCTGCTTCCAGGCCTGCTCACCTGCAGAATCCAAGAGTTTTGAAGTTTCCCCGGCCTTCCTTGTCATCTCTGATCTAAACCAGCAAGGGCAGCTCTGGACCAAGCTGCTCTAAATGCAGCCCCAGCCCTCGGGAGAGGAAATGAAGTGAGCAGGCCTCTCTGGAAGGCCTGGCCCAGCTCTCCCTGGACTGGCCCTCGGGCAGCTCGGAGCAGGAGGGGCTGGGACAGCTGCTGAGTCCTTTGAAGCTGGGATGGCCGCTTGGGTGGGGCAAGCGGGTGCATGGGGCAGGTTCTTTTTCTTACTGGCAAGAATTTCCGCTCCCAATGCCATTCATCTTTCCCAGGAACTCCCTTCAGCTAAAAGAGAAAAGCAAAAGCAAACAAAAGCAACCCTCCCTGAACAAGGAGACTTTCTTTCTCTGACTGTGAGTCCCTGATAAGAAAAACCCTTTGCCAATTGTGGCATCCTGTTCTAGAACTGTGCCTGCAACTCCTCTCCCTGGCAAGGCTTCTCTGAGTATGATTAATGGCAGGGGCCGGGGGGGTTGGGGGGGAAGCTGGGTGGCCTTCAGGGGGTTGCCACAAGGTCAGCAGTAGATGGACTGTTGGTACTTGGGGACATGAATTCAAGCTGTCAGCCAAGTGTGCAGAACTGCCCAGCTGAGACTAATTTACTTGTCTCTCCCTCTCTCCCCCTCCCTCCGTCTCTTTCACCCACTTCTTAATAACAACTTAGACACGTTGCCTGCTAGACGTTTTCAAAGACATAAAAAAGACCATATCATCTTTTCTGTCGTAAGATACCTGGAAGAGGTAACAACCCCTCAGGCATGGATCCACCTGAGACTGAATTCTGCTGTGCAGAGCTCTGTTGTCCACGCAGAGGCCACCTGCCACCTGCAGCATCGAGTACTTGAGGTGTGGCTAGTCCAGACTGCAACAGGCTGTTAGTGTAAAATATGCACTGGATGGCAAAACAAAAGTAAAATAGCTCAATAATAATTTTTATCTTGATTACATGGTGAATGACAATATTTGGGATATATTGGGTTAAATAGAATATATTACTAAAATTAGTTTTTATTTTTTAAAATGTGACTACAAGAAAATTTTAAATTATGGGTATGGTTTGCATTATGTCCTATTGGATGGTGCTGGTATATAACTTCATTTTCTCAGAATTCTAAGTCTTTGGATTCAAACAAAGAAAGACCAGCATTTTGCCTCCGACATGTTTCTTTTGTGTTCAGCCCATTTTTCGCAGGTTGCAAGATAAGCAAAAGCAGTGCTTTACTTCTCGCTAATTATTCGTTCCAAAAATCCTGAGAAAGGAGGTGAGCATAGCGCTTTCATCAGCCAAAAGCTCCAAAAGGAATTACATTCTCATTTTTCTCCAAAGGCAAGCCATGGTAGTAGTTTCTGCAGTGGGTGACTTTCCTTTCCAAGTGCACCTCTTACTTAGAAATACTCGTTATTTTAGTATCGTCTTTGTAAACCGCTGTTCTCCTAATTAACCAATTAATGGAAGGTGATGGAAAGCCATTTATGAGGAGCCCAGTTAGGGATATCCCCAGTAGGAAGTGTTTAGGAATAAGTCCTGTCATTATCATAGGAGAAATTTCCATGACTAGTACTCGGGAGACAGGAACACCGTAAAGTAAATCTATACAATAGAATGTTATTATAGCATCAACAATAATTTTAAAAAGCTGCTTCACAACATAGAAACATACTCCTGATACGTATTATTTTAAATCGGGTTGGAAGAAAATTCTTCGAAATCTTCACAGCAGTTCTCCCCAGGTAATGACCTTTATGAGTGATTTCTATTTTTGTAGTCATGCTTTTCTATATACCTTTCGAATTCTTTGATAATTCTAATTCCTTGAATGATCAGAAAACACAATGACTTTTTAAAAGAAAACACATTGTGCTTTTCTAAGCCCTGCAACGTGGAAGGCTTTGTCAGCTCTTTGGCGCTTTCATAGCTGAATGGGAGGGTCTGGCGACCTCCTTGCTTTAGGACGGGACCCAGCACACAGCGGTGCTCAGTAAAGATTTGGTTCATGATCGAACAAAGACTTGGAGGTTTAATTTTCAAATGAATGCCACAGAAAACAACCGTGATGCGTTGAGAGGAAGAGTGGTCACAATGAGCCGCAGTGGAAAGGAAGTCTTTATGGGGGGCACCTGCGTCAGTCTGCTGGTGAGGCCATGACAAAATACCACAGGTGGGGGGTGGGGTGTTAAGCACCAGAAATCTACTTTCTCACAGTTCTAGAGGCTGGAAGTCCAAGATCAGGGTGTGGCGGTCTGGTTCCTCCTGAGGTGTCGCTCCACAGCTTACAGATGGCCTTTCCTCTGTGCCCAGACATGCATCCCTGTGTCCCTCTGTGTGTCCAAATTTCCTTTTTATAAGGGCACCGGTCAGATTGGATTAGGGCCCCCCTCACTGCCGTAAGCACCTCTGTAAAGGCCCTGTCTCCAAATACACTCACGTTCTGAGGTACTGGGGGTCAGGGATTATTCATATGAACTTTGGTGGGGACGCAGTGTAGCCCATAACACCACCATCCCAAGGGATTCCACCTGAGAGGCAGCAAGGGGCGGACGCTGGGCCGGTGCTTACTCACCGGCTGCTGCCAACCCTTGGTTGAGGGCTGCTCGTGAGGGGCAGAGAGGCAGTCACACTGGGGCCCTGCTAGCCAAAGGCCCGGGACCGCGTGCCTGAGGAGGCACGTATGAGCCCCTAAACCTGAGACACCATCAGATTTTTACACGGAGCCAAGGTCCCTGCAGGGAAGTTTTGGAGGAAAAGTGAGATGCCAAGTTAGAGGAGTCAGAATGCAACAAATTCTTTCATCCTTGGCTAAGAAATTAGACTTCATCCCTCAGATAATGAGAAATCACTACAGTGTAAATATTACACTTGTGTAGCGCTTCCCTCTCAACTTCCCTGGTTTTTGTTTTGTTTTGTGTTTTTAACTCCGGAGGCTAAAAATGACTACGCTTCGTGAGACTGTACAGGTGTTGCTTATTAATACAGAGCATTTAAATATAGAGAATCCTGGCAAACAAGGCTTGGGGTTGAAATAAAAGATAGCCTTTGTTCCGCCAAATAAAAATATCACGGAATTGAATAAACACTGCTCTGTTTCACTATGCCTACACAGCCAAAGCAAAAAGTCAAGTCAATTATCCAGATAATTCTGTTTTATTTACAGAGCTTTTAGTTCTAGTGGAGGGTGCCTACCTAGTCTTACTCCCTTCTACAAAATAATTAAATCCTGAGCCATCTAAATGCTAGAGGTAAACGAATGTTCCTTCCGGAATTTTCTTTTTTAAAATGTGGAGTTCTTGTATTGTACAGGCTGTCCAATTCTTTCTTAACCTTTGACTTCCTCTGCTACCCCTAAGAGTTGCCAAATTCCCCACCAAAAGATCCCGAGAGGAAGGCAGTTACAAGAAAACTGCCAACTGCCTGTGATGGAGCCTGCTTTTCTTATTGAAACGGAGATTTTAGGTCAGGAAACCAAACAAAAAACAAAACAAAACAAACTCATCGAAATGCAGGCCCCTAAATTGAGACTAACACTACTTAACTTTTAATTTAAAAGAGAAATGGAACAGAATGCCATTGGCTTCCCAGAAAACATGGCACTGTTCCCTGCTTAAGAAAAATAGATTTAATTTGCTTTCTATTTTAAGGCTTGGCCCTATATTTTGTCCCTACCCTTGTCCTGTTACCTCATCTCTCTCACAGACTGCTAAGATTTTTATCTTGCAAGCCACCTTAAATCCTTTTTTGGAACAAGACACATATATCCCAACGAATAATAATTGAAAGGCCTCGATCGTGTCACTGAGGCTTTTTTCTTCCCTCACTTTGTCTCCTGAAAGGCTGGCATGTGGGAAGGAAAACAGCTCAGTCTTAACCACCCATATTCTTAACTGGATGTTGGTGAAGGTGATGGACAGAGAGCATTCAACAGAGGGTCTAGAATCTGTACCCAGGATACTTACATGTGTATTACCCCAGAATTCATATGAGGAAGCCCTAACCCCAATGTGGTATTAGGAGGTGGAACCTTTGGGAGGTAATTAGGCTTAGATGAGGTCGTGAGGGTGGAGCCCCCATGATGCAATTAGTGCCTTTACATGAGGAAGAGAGATCAGAGCTTCCTCTCTCTGCCATGTGATAAGATAGTGAGAAGGAGGCTGTCTGCAAGCCAGAAAGAGAGCCCTCACCAGAAACATAATCTGCCAGAACCTTGATCTTGGACTTCCCAACCTCCAGAACTGTGAGAAAGAAATATCTGTGGTTTAAACCACCAAGTCTATGGTATTTTGTTAAAGAAGACCAAACTGGTTGAAGACCTCCTGGGATTGTGTTGGTCTGGCCTTGAAGGTAAAGCAGCAAACCCCTCAGGGTCTTCCCTCTGTGCCATCTGGAGAGTCGTGGGCATGGACCACAAATAGCACTCTGCTGAGTGCCTAGAACTGGGGTAGCCCTTTTCAGCCCTAAAGATCCCACAGCCTTCATTCCATCATTTCTCTCCCCCCCACATAAGAACTGGAAGCACCAGTCCTGGTACATCTGACTCTCACACCAGAGTTTCTCACACTCATGGCATTTGGTGGAGCTTCGCAGGAAGTAAAATTTCTCTCCTGTGCATTCTCTTGGGAGATGGCCTTGCTCCTACTGCTAATGTTGCAGTTTCCATAAAGTTTCACCATGTGCCATCTCTCTAAATTTATGGCCAATTTACTGTTTTTTTCCTATCCCATTCAATGAAAAACAGTCACACTAAATTACACATTGAGTTTTTTAGCTGGGTGTACATTCCAAGTTGACAACAATAGGTTAATTACAGAAGCTTGTCCTGTTCATCTAAATGAAGACCAATACGGCCCAATTGCCCCAATTGGGGAGCGGGGAAGGCGATGCTAGACCCTGTGCTATTGCCAGGATATTTGCTCCTATTAAGTAAGCTGATCCTTTTTCCCTGAAGCAGTTTACACAGAGCACAGTGGAGCAGAGTTAGAATAATTATTCTGAAATTAATCTATATGAAAACCTATGTAAACTAGTGTGACATTTGCATTATGATCAAAACACAACTTTGACTTTTCCTCCCTTTATGTCTTCAAATTTCATCCAGTGAGGGTGATCTTCACCTGCCACTGGGTTGCTCAGGCCTTTCTACATTCTCTTGAGGCCGAAACATGGTCTCAATATAATAAATAGAATGTCCTCCCGCCCTCCCCAGTGTGGAACTGTTTTTGGGTGGGAAGCCTGGTAGGTTCATCTGATCTTTACTGTTTCCCTGATCACCTTCCAGGAGGAGGATGGAAGAGGGCTGGAGAGAGAAGAGAAGCAGAGGCAGAAGATGGGGGTCCTGAGCTGGGCCTGCCCCTGGGCCTGGCAAACTGTTGAAGCTGATGTTCTCACAGGCCCTCTCTCCTTTAAAAGAGGAGCTCCCCCAGTGGGGCAGATACATCTCTATTGCCAATGGCCCCTTCATCAACTGGGGTACCTATCCTCCAGCTTACCCCTCCAGTCACCTGCTGCTGGCACCTCCTGGCCCCTCCAAGCTGTCATTTGGACAAGACCCAGCATAGTCCCTGTGAAGCAGAGTAGTCACCCCTCCTGCCATAGATATGGAAGGGTAAAATTGACAGTGGAGAATATGTAACAGAGGGAATGGCCTGAAAAAACAGCAAAAATGTTTCTGTCTCTTTAAAACCTCACTCACTCTTTTGGGGAACTAAAACTTGCATCCCTGTCTCAGGCCAGTGACTGGGAGGGGCAGGGGAGTGTCCTTTGTTCTTTGTGCTACAGGAGATGGTTCAAGGGAACTGTTCCTAGTGGAGTTCCTGGGCAGAGGTCACGGGATTGTCTTCGGGGAAGACAGGACGGCAGAGATGGGACGATCAGGACCACCAATTGTAATTGAACAACAATAGCCTAGAACTGAAAACCCTCCCTTTAAAAGCTCTGCATTTCTGCTTATGATGAAGAATTGGTACTTTAAGATAGGAGTCTGCCATTTTCCTCATTTGCCAGGAAATTAATAAATCTCTCTTTCCTTCTCCTCAAACCACTTGTCCTCGGCCTAGGGGACAAGTGCTGAGTTTTCGGTAACATTAATACTGTTGGATTGGAAGTTAAGTTTCAACATGAATTTGGGAGGGCACACAAGCATTCAAACCGTAGAAGCCCCACAGCTGCCCTCCTGTCTCCACAGATGTGGGGAGAAAGGGACAGCCAGTCCAGCAGCTCTCTAGCATCCCCAAAATGCTTAGTCGTCTCTGCTTTCAGATTTCCCCACAGGGCTTAGACCCCAGGCCATGGAGTCGGAGGCCAGCCCCCTGGGCGGCCTCCTAGCAACATCAACACATTGTCAAGGCTCTCAAGGACTCCTCTGGAAATCTCGGGGGATTAGACTCAGTGAGCAGTGGGCAGGACCCACAGCACAGCCCCTTGTCCCCCACGCATTCGTTCTGCCATATCCGAGCCCCTCTTATTCATCTTTGTTCTGGATTTGGAGTCTAAGAATTGGCATGCAGGTCCTAGGATCATGTCCTTTGGAAAGCAATGTATGGGGAGAGGTCTATACATACCCCATAATTCAGTGGCTCTCAGTTGGGCGACATCGCCCCCTCAGGAAGCATATGGAAATGTTTGGGACCCTCAGGAGGACTCCAGAAACAATGGGCTGGGAGATTCCCCTAGCATTTAGTGCCCACGGGCAGGGTTGCTAAATGTCCTAAAATGCATGAGGCACACCCCCTACACACTGAGGAATTGTCCAGTCTTAACTGTCCATTAGATCCTCCCTCCTGGGGAAACACTGGGCGAAAGAGCCCCATTCTAATAACCTGATGTGTTCTGGAGACCCCTGTGTGCTTCATGAGAGCTTCTAAGACTGAGTCACCAGACCACGTGTGACTTGGGAAGAAGGCTTCCATGTACCTTTTATTTCCTTTTGTCCAGACCACAAGCACCCTGAGGGTCATTTCTGACCCTTCGAATGGCCCCTTGTACCCAGCGGGTTTCAGTAATGCCTGTTGAACTAGGTAAACTAAATCGAGTTCCACCACTTCATGAGAATATATCTGAACAAGGACCCAAACAAATAAAATTCTGAGAAATAAAGGATAAATGCCCCAACTTGATAGGGGAAAAATTACTGTATAGGAAGTGTACTGGCTGTCTCTGAGAAAGTGTGGTCACTGTCCCCTCCCCTACAGCCCCTATTTCCACCCTCCCCCGCCCTCTAGCCTGGCTGAGAAGAATTCGGTAAATAGCCCCAAATCAGCCTACGGGCCATGCTGAGCACGTGATGAGTGAGCGCCAAGACCAGCGAGGGCTGTGAGAAAGATGGCAATGACAGAGGACGAGCTTTGGACAGGGCAAGAGTTGACATCAGAGAAGGAGGAAGTGAAACCTGAAAGGAGGGAAGCACCAGAGAGACCTGGAGTGTAGTAGGGCCATGGTGGGGTCGAGTTTGGATGGGAGGGAGGAGATAGAGTTGGAAACAGCCCAATATGGGAGGAGTTGGAATCTGGGAGAACTGGGGAGAGGGTTGCTGAGAGTCTTCAGCACCTTTTTGCTTCTTTTGTTTTCTTTTTGAGCTTTTCTCCTAGGTTTGGGAGATTGAGGGGGGGAAAACGTGTTCTGCAAATAAGTCAACAAATAGTTCTTGAGGATCTATTATATGAAAAGCCCAAATTGTCTTTAAAAAGCATGCATTTTTTTAAAAAAAATTTTAATTGTGATAAAATTGTACATAACATAAAATTTGCCATCAACCACTTTGAAGCGTATAGCTCAGTAGAGTTAAGTATATTCATGATGTTGTAAAACAGACCTCCAGAACTTTTCATATCCATGAAACAACAGCTCCCCATTTTCCTCTCCCCAGACCCTGGCAACCACCATTCTGCCTTCTGTTTCTGTGAGTTTGACTACTCTAGACACCTCGTGTATGTGGAATCACTCAGTATTGCCTTTATGTTGAGGAGCAAGCATTTTTAAGTCCTACTATGTGTTCTTCACTGTGTGTGACTCTGAAATAGGGAAGAAGTTTAAAGTGGATCATTGTCACCCCCACCACCACCACCAGCAAACCCAGGAAGAAGCCAGACCTTGGCTACGTACGGCCCCTCCCACCACCCCAGCGCATGGCACCGGCGCCCTCACCCAAACTTCTATTCTGGCCCTAACTTTCCTCCCTGCCCCCACCCAGCACTTCCCAGACCAGCTGTCACATTGGACTCTGGGACAAATTAATTCATGTGAAACTGCTAACAGCTGACAGCGTAATAAGTCACATTGTGTTTCAACATAAAGGACCAAATCTCTAAAAGTGGAATATCAGATGACAGCCATCGTATGGTAAAGGAGAGCCTGTCCAGAACTCCCTTCAGATGTGTGCACAGAGTGATGGGTTTATCTCCATCCGTCACCTTGAGCTATGGCCTTCAGGTCTGCAGCATGTTGCCTTGTGGGTACATCCTAGGAAGAATTCCTCCACCAAAGCCGTGGTCAGCTGGCAGAGCACTTTACAGGAACGTGACCTGCTGTCTCCCTGCTCTGTGCCAGCATGGAGCCTCCGTGACCTGCCACCCGGGCAGAGCTCTGAAGGGAACTAGAGAAACCAGACTGACTTAGGGGGGATCTATGACACAGGGGAAAAGACCTTGGACTGTCAGGCTCTTAGGACTGTTGATGTAGGAACCTACTTCCCGTCCTAGTTCAGGTTCCAGCAGAGCCTGAGACAGGGATTTGGGGGCATGTGATTTATCCAGGAGCGCCCTTCAGGGGGAACCTCCAGGGGAGTGAGGGAAGAAGGGGCCAAGGATGGGTCTCAGGTGACGCTGAGCTGTGACCTGAGGCACAAGGGCCACTGGAGTATTTCCACAGGCTCATCTCCCTGTCCTTTGAGGCACTGGAGCTAGCCTCATTGTCCCATTGGTCGCCTCTGGCTGCAGTAGTGGGGCTAACCTCCCAGGTCATAGCAGCTTGGAACGAGGGCCCTGCCTGGTAAAAGGATCTGGCTGGTTCTTTTGGAAGAACGTAATGTCTGCATGACTCATGTATGCAAACCACCCACACGCTAGAAATCTGAAGTGGTTGCTCCTAGAAACAGAAATAAACGACAGTCCAATTCTGAAGCATTTTCCCTGGCTAAGAGACAACTCCAGCAAAGAACTTTCCAGTGGGAGAACTGAGGTTGAGGTTTGAGGTAGCTAATGATTTACATAAGGGCAACGCAGATATTACCTGTTACATGGTAAAATAAGGACATAGCACTTTGTGAGAGTTAGAGAAAAATAACGCGGTACACAAGTTCACTGCCTGTAAAACCCAACACCACAAAATCCCTCTGATAAGAATCGGCATCAGGCAGGCATTTAAACATTTAGCATCTTCTTCTCAGATGTAATTGCTATTCTGCTGTGTACATCTGTGTTTGCTGTACCCTCCGCATGGAACAGGATGCAATTTCGCTGACTTGGCAGATTGGTCCACCTGGCTTTTGAGCAGTTGGTCATTTTTCAGTCTGGCGCTGGATACCTTCCCCCAGTCCCTGAGCACACAGACAGGTAGGTGCCCGCCTCCCCCACCCTCCCCGCAGGAGAAAAGCTCAAAGAGAACTCAGCTTAGGATGTTTGGTTTTTCTGTTGGTTACCTGCTTTCTGATCCTTCCAGAACATGCACTGACCAGTCTGCTGTGACATTAATGGGGCAGCTCAGGAGTCACTTATTGACAAAGTGGGTAGCTCACAGTGAGGTGTGGAAGGACAGACCACACTGGACCAGCTGGGAGGCCTTGGCACACAAGACAGAGCCCACTGTGGGGAAGGCATGGCCATTGCCATCCTGTGGAGCTTGAACCTGACCTTCTGACCCCATGAGCCATCTCATCTGGGTTTCTCCTTGGTTTTTCGCAGGATATGTAATCTTCTAGGTAGCACTGATTTCAAGGAAGTAGCTTCTCTGTTTTTTTTATGGCTGAATACTATGTCAACTAATGATTTGCCTAGCCCAGAAATTCCAGGGTGACAAGGCCATGCCCTTCAGGGTGGGGCATGCCCTTCAACTTCCTGCAGCTGTGTGCAGATGGGCCTCAGTCCCAAGGAGGCAGCCTCTACAGGTGAATTTCCATTGCTGGGGCCAGCCAGTGAGAGTCTAGGTCCCCTAATCACACGAAAAGAGAGGCCTCTTCCTCTACTGAAGTTCATTGTCAACTCTGTCCCAGGGTCCTAATAGCCCTAGCCTAACTCCCCACCTGTTGTAGAAAGGTGGGGCATCCTGGACTGGGCAGGGAGGTGGGGCCCATGCACATCAGGGGTCTTCACACCTGCCTTGGCTTATGGTCTTAAATGGAAAGTGCTCAGGTCAGTGCAGGGGGGAGACCTGACTCCTGCTCACCCCTCCCCTCTTCTGTCCACCAGCCCTGAGGGGCTCCGTGGATTCCCCTGCAATCCTCAGAGCACTTTGGAAGCCACAGAGCCAGGTTAGCGTCTTCTTGTGCACATGAAGAGCCCGAGACCTGCAAGGGAAGCTGTGTTTCCAAGTTGTGCGGCAGGTCTGTGGGGAGCAGGGCCTGAGTGCTTCCTGTCACCTGCAGCGGTTGGCCTCCTGGCCCACGGGCTTGAGAAAGGTCCTCCTAGAGCCAGGGCCGTTCCCCAGGTCCAGGCCTCTCCCTGCTCACTGCTCAGCACTAAGTCCCAGGTTCGGTTTTTATTATTCTCGGTCTCAGGCCCTGCCCCTTGAACCCCGTAAACCCAAGGCCCCCACAAGCCCCTGTCCCCACCCGTGTGTGTCCTGGGAGGGAGGCGTCTGGACTGGGGCAGTGACTATTTACCTTATTGAGACAGAGAACCAGCGTGACTTCCTTTGTTTGATGTTGCTAAGTTCTTAGAAAAAAATAAAACCACAGGCTTGACAAAGAGGTTTTAGATATGGCTGGACCACACCATCTCCCAGGGCCATGGGGGTTGGAGCCAGGGCACCTGGGCACGAAGACAGCAGACCCTGTGACTGCAAGACAGAAAACTGGCAAGGAGATGACATCACTCCCCTCAGAAGCTTCCGAGGCCACCAGCCTCCCCTATCTGGGCATTTAATTCCAGAAACAGTGGAGGCCTTGGACCTCTGAGTCCCTCTCTCACTGTGTCTTATGCTCTATCTGGGACTCTCTGCCCTCTGTTCTCTGCCTCTGCCCTCTCCTGGCTTCTTCCATCCGCTCAGCGCCTCTGTATCTGTCTCTCCATGTGTCTATTTCTCTGCCTTTTCCTGTTGGCTTTCTTTTCCTTCTGTGCTTCCATTTCTCCCCTTTCTGTTTCTCTTTCGGTGGTGTGCACGAGCACACACATGCACACACACATAGTGCATGCATGCACACACACACACTATCCCACACAAGTTCACATTCACACAACATGCAGAAACATGCACACAATCATCCACAAGCATGCACAGTCCCACATACACAATCACATGCAGCTCACACAGCCACGCACTCACACATACGCAGAAACATGTGCACATGCACACACATTCACCCCTCCCTCTAGACCAAGCTAGGTAAACTCAGAAGAGACCAGCTCTGTACCCACAGGCTTGTTGACACCTCTTTGCATTAAGTGCGATTAGCAGCCACGGGGGTGTCTCAGTTAATCAAGTAAGTCTGAAGCTTGAAGCCAACAAGCTTGTATAAAACTGGTCCCAGCCACCTCACCCCCTGGAAAGGAGCCTCCTGTTTCAGTCATCTGAGCAGGAGGTGACCTCAGCAGCTGCAACCAGACCGCTCAGAAATGGAACTTGTCACACTCCTTTTGAAGATGGCTGTGGTCAGAGTTTGGAGGCCTATGTTGGTTTAGATCACCAGGCTTAGAAAGGAAGCAGTATTTTGAGGAGGGCGATGGTAATCATGCTAGCTTGTTTGATTGGTGTCTGCAGTCTGGTTTAAAGGGTTCCTTGAGAGAGACGCAGGGTGTACTACTTAAGTTGAAAGCTGGGTAGTAGGTCCACCAGGTCAAAGAACAGAAACTAAGGGATTCCAAGTTATCGTCCCTGCCCAGCTACTACAAATCTGCTCGACACCAGAATCAATTGACTTCTCGGACACCTGGTATTGCCATGCCAGCAGCCCAGGAGTTTACTAACTGAAAAATGTGCGCAGAAAATTATGTATTAGGGTTAAAAAGCAAGAAACAGGAAGCTGCAAAGTATTTTTATTTCTTTTAAATGTATTCAAAGCAAACACATGCTTAGGGTTTCCTGTTAGATGGTAGTTTGAGAACATTTATTGTGAGGACAGGTAGCCTTTCAGGTATAAGGACCATGGCGCCTAGCGAAAAATGAGGAAAGGTGGTCTGACAAGAATAAGGAAAGTAGGACAGAATATTTAAAATTGGGAACTTTCCAGAAAACCTGCAACATATGGTAGTTTTCTGATAGTCAGTGATCCCCAAAAGCAATGCTGTAGTATTGGAAAATAATTAATGCCCAAAATAAGAAGTTCTCCCACATATCACAGAAATGTTAAATAAAGTCTAATGTATTCTGTTTAAGCAGAGAGGAATATATATATATGAATATACATAATACATATATACGGAGATATATATGGAAGTATATATATGATATATATGGAGATACATATTATATATATGGAGATATAATATACATATTATATCTATCTGATTTAAAAAGGATTTAATCTTCCTAAAGTTTAAAAATGTTCATCTAACAAAATGTTTAAAATAAATGTTTTGGGTCTTAAACAGGTAAATCCTTAGCTATATAAAACCTCAGGTATCATCATGACATATTTTGCTGAGTCCCAGGTAGCTGAGATTTCTCCATACATAATATATAAACAACTCTCTAGTGTCTAGTAGTTATGAGGAACTGGTTGCTTTTATATGTTTCGGGGGCCTACTAATCTGGACGAGGGCAGTGTATTAGCTGTCTAATACTGTTTTAACAACTTATGACAAACTTAGTGTCTAAAAACAACACACTATTATTATTTATGTTCTGTAGCCAGGCGTCTACAGTGGGTCCTACTGGGCTAAAATCAAGGTGTTGGCAGGACTGGCTTCCATTCTGGAGGTAGGGGAGAAACCGCTTCCTTGTCTTTTCCAGCTTCTGAAAGCCACTCACATTCCTCGGCTCACGGCCCCTTCCTCCATCACCAAAGCCAGTGATGGCAGGTCCAGTCCTACTCACACTGCGTCAGTGTCATAACCACTGTCACGGCTCCCTCTCTCCGTAGCTGGAAAAGTTGTCTCCCATGGTAAGGATTCATGGGATTGGACTGGGTTACCTGGATAATCTAGAATAATATCCCCATCTGAAGGTCCTTAAAATTAATCATATTTGTAAAGTTGCTTTCTGGGGATTAGAAGGTGGACATCACTGTGGTGCCATTACTCTGCTAGGACTGTAGATTTGGAATTAACAGAGCTCCATTACTCAATGGCGGCAACTGTTGCACTCCAAAGGAGGGCATGGGATGGCTCTGAACTTGTGCTTTCTCCCATGGGGAAATAAGAAAAAAGGCAGGGGCTCTCTACTTCATTTACCGTGTCAGAGAGCGATTTGAGGCTGTCACACTCCTAAAGCATTATACAAAATCCTGGGACAAGGCCGTTTGCAGTGTCCTGGGGGAAGCAGGCACAGAGATTGTCCAGTGCATGTCAGGGGCCTTCATGAACAACCAGCTTCTGAGAAAATAGCTACCAGATCAGTGGCTGGGTTGGACGTCTTCGAGAAAGGCTGTAGCGTGTACTCGCCTGCATTTCAGAAGACTTGAGTTCTAGTACAGTGACAATAAGGGAATGGGAATGGGGGCAAGGAGACCACAAAGATAAATAAAGCCCTCGAATCCCTGGATCGTAGTTATATAATTCAGGAAAGGCATCAAGCCTGTGTGTAGCTCAGACCCATGGCCGGATATAAAAGGCCGCAGCTTCCGGAGGAATGGGCTGTAGGGCTCAGCCTGTGGTCCCTCCAGGTCGTTGCAATGTCTCCGATAGAGACACAGAGGAACAGCGTGGGGACAGCTCAGCCAAATTGACAACGCCAAGGACATCCCTTAAATAAGCCCAATTTCCCTCTAATAGTCCATTATGGTTCTGTCTTGCATTAATTTCTTTAATTTCATTTTTAAAAATCTAATGCAGTCGTATAGGCCTTTCAGACTCTGAAAGGATGCAGAGTAGATATGGTACCTTCTTTTTTTTTTTTTAATAACAAAGAAAAAGAAATATGTGAAATGCCTGCTGTCTTTGTTCTCACCTGGGATCATGACGAACTGGCTATGTGCCTCCCAGGGATAAAGAGACCACATGGAGGTTCCTGTTTTTTAAGCTTAGTGTTGGCAAACATGACCAGTACTCAACTGCCCAGGTGTTTATAAGGGGCCTGCAGTGTGCTTGCTCACCAGGTTGCAGCAAGATTTTTCAACATGGAGTCGTTATAGGGTTTTTGTTTTTTTTTTGCTCTGACGTATTCAAATCAATGTAACAATATAAAAGTGAAGGCCTGGAGAACAGTCTGAGGGGTGGAAGGTGAGTGGGAAGAGATGTGTGGGGAGGATGGAAATAGCAAAATCCCCAGTTACAAACAGAGAGTCAAGAGAGGGCAGGGATGATTGACAGCACAAAAAAACTGGGTTCCAGGTGTGCATCGGAAGTTGCAGAGAGAACTGGTGGCAGAACCCAGGGTAGTATATTTAGCAGGGAGGAAGGAGAGGAGGAGAGGGGTGGAGTGGATGGTGGGGATGGTGTGTGGACGGCCGGGCAGGATATCAACAGACAGGGTCTGGAGTTGACGAAATGAGAAACAGTGACATAAACATTTTAGTTAAAGAGAGGGGAATAACCACCAGAAACAAAAAACAGAGGCGATTCAATGCAGTTAGCTCTGGGAGCAGGACTGGGATTGCAGAGGGCCGAGCAGAGGTTAGTTGCTATTCACTAAAGAGCCATTCTATGCCAACCGACTTTCTAAAAACCAACGCGTGTGTGTGTTAGCCGATGACAAAATGTTGAGCAAAGGAACGTAATGAAGAGTCCTACTTTTATTTTTACAATATTTTACTCTTGCGGAGAATTTGAATTCTTTTTAAGAAAAATGAATTATAATTACAAATGTTAGCTACGTATATATAGTATAGGTGTCATATGTAGGGTGCATGTGTATAAACATTTATTACTACATTGAGTTTTTTCATTCTTTGCCAACATTTTGTTGTGAAAATATTCAAACACACAGAAAAGTTGAAAGACTTCTATAGTAAACACCATGTTCCCACTACCTAGATTCTATGAATACAATTAACATTTCACTGTACTTTCTTTATCACCTGTCTGTCCATCTATCTATTCCTCTGTCTGTGAATTTATCTTAGCTTTTTGATGTATTTATTACATTGATGTTTTTCTTGTGGTTAAAAAAAAACGCATAACATGAAATTTACCATCTTAACCATTTTAAAGCGGACAGTTCAGTAGCGTTAAGTATATTCACATTGTTGCGAAACAGATCGCCAGAACCTTTTCATCTGGCAAATCTAAAACTCCACGTCCATTGCACAAATCCCCTTCTGCCCTCCCCTGCGCCCCACAACCCCTGGTAACCACCATTCAACTTTCTGTTTCTGTAAATGAAACTCCTTTACAGACCTCACGTAAATGGAATCATGCAATATTTGTCTTTTTGTGACTGGTTTACTTCACTTAGCATAATGTCCTCAAGGTTTATCCACGTTATCACAAAGGACAGGATTTCCTTCCTTTTGAAGTCTGAATAATATTCTATTGTATGAAGATTCTGCATTTTCTTTTGTTTTGTTTTTTTTTTGAGACAGAATCTGGCTCTGTTGCCCGGGCTAGAGTGCCGTGGCCTCAGCCTAGCTCACAGCAACCTCAAACTCCTGGGCTCAAGCAATCCTCCTGCCTCAGCCTCCCAGGTAGCTGGGACTACAGGCACGCGCCACCATGCCCTGCTAACTTTTTCTATATATATTTCTAGTTGTCCAGATAATTTCTTTCTATTTTTAGTAGAGACGGGGGTCTCACTCTTGCTCAGGCTGGTCTCGAACTCCTGACCTTGAGCGATCCTCCCACCTCGGCCTCCCAGAGTGCTAGGATTACAGGCGTGAGCCACCGCTCCCGGCCTGTATTTTCTTTATCTATTCATCTGTCAGCCCCGTTTGGGTTGCTTCCACGTCTTGGCTCTTGTGAATAACGCCTCAGCGAGCATGGGTGTGCAAATATCCACTTGACATCCTGCTTTCCAGCAAAAATGGGATTGCTGGATTATAATAAGTTCTAACTTTTAGTTTTTTGAGGAACCTGCATACTGTTTTCCATTTTACAATTCCATCCACAGAGCACAGAGCTTCCAATTCCTCCACACTTGCATCAACACTTCTTTTTTTGCTGTTTTTTTTTTTTAAATAGTTATTTACCATTCTAGTGGGTGTGAAGTGGTTATTACATTGATTTTTTTTTTTAAGTTTATATTAACCTTCTTCTAGGTAACTGAGAAACTAGGATTCCCAGGGGGAATGTCAATGCTGAGAACTAGATGAAGCTGAGCCAACTTTCCTTAGAAGTGGGTGATCAGTCATGGACGTCTCCAGGCAAATCCGGGGATGGTGGAACCTCTCTTCATGGTAAATTTTGTTCTTATTTCCTTTGTTAAAACAGTGTCACTTCATAGGTTGGTTTAAAAGGCCACAGGTTTGTCACCATTGGAGGTGCTAAGGTGTTCTTTCTAGGTATTAATAGATTATGGCCCAAGTTTAATATCCTGAGTGTTAAACCACAGGGCTCCTTGCAGCGTCTACACCAGATTATAGGCTCTGTTCTCTAGTTGATAACATCTTTCAGATTTAAATCATATTGGCTTTTGAGCCCGAGTTACCTTTTCAGGCTCTTGGAACTCTGACTCCGTTTTCCTTTATATGGCAATGTTTGTCCCTTTGCGAGACAGACGGGCATTCTCTTTCTAGTTCCGGTTGTGTGTGGTAGCCTGGTGATCATCTTTTTAATTAACTCATGAAGAACTCTGGGACAGGAGTGCACTCTGGTCTCATGATATTATTGTAGACTGATCTAAGACTAAACATGACCTTGGGGTGTTTGTGAAGCTAGTCAGGAGATTAGCAAACAGAAACCCTAAGAACAATTAATCCTTTTCTGCAGAGCAGCATGGCAGTTCCCCTCCAAAGACAATTCTGAAAACGGATTTCTTAGTCATTTTTAGCACGATGCTTGCCTTTGGGGCAGGTTGCAAGGCTGCAGCTGAGGAAGTGTGTGGGAAAGCAGGTGATTACTGCTCCCCAAATACTGCGTGACGCTCAGTCACCCCTGACAAATTGGCAGCCGAGTAATCCCGCCATAATTGGTTGACCCTTGGCTAATCCTGTTTCTAGATCATATTTACTTGGCAGGTCACCTCAGTCATCTAATTAGCATTCTTCAGGGCTGTTCCACCCCCCGCGTGGACCCCTCCAGAGTACCATATGCACTGTGACGCTTACTAAGAAGCGAGGCGTATGCTGAAGGCGTCCCTCTCCTCTTTGATTACTAAGTAAATTAATTGATTGATGTTAATTAGACAACAGAGCTTTTACCATGTTGTCCAACTCTGTGTTCGGCACTTTAGCAGGCAAGATCTTATTTAATTCTCACTATCCTATGACAGAGGTACTGTTGTTATTCCCATTTAAATGACGTGTAAAGTGAGGTTTAGAAAGTTTAAATGACTTGCCTAAAGAGAGCTAGGATTTGAGCCAGGTCTATTTGAGTCTGAAGCAGGTCTTTTAACCACCACCTGAATTACCTTTCTTTGTGCTCCTGCGTTCTTAAAGCGATTCCCACTCCAGTGAGCTAGTTTTTAGCTGTTTCCTGTGTTAGGTGTTAGTGGTAGCTCCCAAGCCAGACGGTAAACTCTCCAGGGAAGGGCCTGGGTCTTCTCTTCTTCACCTATCCCATACAGCATAGTCCTGGGCACATTATAACCATTTGGTGAATTCCTGGTGACTGATGAATGTGCCTCCATAAGGTCCCAGACTTAAACTTACTCCGCAAGGCTTCCCTGAACAGACAGCGCAGCGGCACACAGCACACCAGCTATGCCAGGCAACTTGGCCTCCAGTTACGTCTCTGTCCGCCAAATTCAAGATGGCTTTGGAAGAGTGGCTCAGCCTCCCCCGCCACTGTTTCCTCTCCTGTAATTGGAGGACGTTACACATCTGATCTCTCTGGAGGTTTCTTGCAGTGAGATTTGTGTTTATA
The DNA here is from genome assembly GCF_000956105.1 of Propithecus coquereli. Lineage (NCBI taxonomy): Eukaryota > Metazoa > Chordata > Mammalia > Primates > Indriidae > Propithecus > Propithecus coquereli. Next base: position 2,457,834 of record NW_012154618.1, on the reverse strand, counting down.
AATAAAAATTGCAACAAGACATTATACTACTTGTGGCCCCAACTGGTAATGAGGACTCATAGCTGAAAACAAAGTTTCTATGTAGCCCATCCTCTGAAAATACAAGGCCAGGCACCCAATCCAGCATTGACTAAGGTGTGGCCAAACCCTTCCTTCCTCCTCCCACACCAGTCCACAAAGGGTACGTGAAGGACAGTGCCATTGTGGTCTTTGATCTTTGGGGATGTGCAGTGTTTGGAAAGGCAATTCTCTTCCCTCCCTATCAGGGAGGAGGGGGAGTACTTCTCTCTGTTGTGGTCTGATTTAAGCCAGTTTGATGGTTCACCATTATCAAGTTGTTTTTTCAGGCGTTGGTAGCTTCTAATAGTTTGAGGTAGGAGAGAGCTAAAGGTCTCTCACCCCACAAGCCAGAAGTCTGAGCCAAATTCTGACACACCTACTAACGTTTATAAGCAAGCAGGCACAAGACAAAACAAAGTAGTCATCCAACCTACCTGGATACTTGACAAAGTCCCAGAAATCTGTCTTTGGACTCTATGAGCACCTGGCGTGAAAGATTGTCTTGAGGCAAATGCAAGAGTATTCTACTGGCAAGTTTCAACCACCCAGTCATAGCAGGGTTCCTAAGCCAAACAGTTAAGTGGATATTAGGCCCAAAATAGTAATCCGGAAGGAACAGGCTGTTGAACTTGCTTGAGTCTCATACTCTAAGCAAGGGCAGAAGTACCTTTACACTAATTCTAGACAATTAATTCTAATACCTTGAATATCACTTATTTCACCAATATAAGAATCATTTCTAAAAAAATCCCTGTGCTAATTAGTGTTGACTGATGATAAAAGTATTTGTATCTGTCAAAGCCCTGGCAGAAAACAGCATACTTAAATGAGGTAATGGAAGAAAGTTTAATGAAGAGACTATTGCAAAGGTGTGGTCAGGTTGAAGAGAAACTCAGAAAGGATAGTGAAGCACCCAGGCCCAGCAACTGTGGGAGCCTCTGCTGCTCTTCTCCTAAGCCCGAAGGGACCAGACGTGCATTGTGGTCTTCACCTGGTACCTCCTCATTATCCCACACTCAGGGTATTTTTGCTAATAAAATCCTTGAATCCCACCTTGGAGTCTGCTTGTTGGAGGACCAGACTAACGCAGTAACCACAACGCCTTAGGTAAAACACCTTCCCTCCCCAGGGCTCCCACTTTCCCTTATTGTAAAATAAGAAAGGTGGCTTAGACATTCTCTGAAGTTCCATTCTGCTCCTAGTTTAGCTGAGCTAGAAGCTGGTCCAGCCTGACTTTCTAGCTGGGGCTCGGCCCTGTATTCTGGGCTATCAGACTCTCTCAGTCCTCATTCTGAAGATGCCAGACCCTGGAAGATTCTAGATCTGGAGCAAAGTAAGTGATTAAAGTCCCTTTTGTCTTGTTATAAGGTCTGTGCTGAGACGGTAGCCTGGCTCTTTCCTATATTTCCCCCTTCACCATTTTAAATGTGACCCCTGGATCACAAGTTAACCCATAGCCACCAAGGGTCATTGTGCATTTCTAGAAAACTCTAAGTAAAGCCTACAAGTTCCAACCCTAGAGACACCTTCGCCCTTACAAACGTACCTTCCAACTCAAGGTCTGATGTCCTCCCTGACCCAAGATAAAGAACCAAAATAAGTCTTGGGAAAACTATAATTTTTGCTCAGTTGGAGACTTAAATTTTTTTTCATTCTGGGAAACATAGACTATTCATTTCTGCTTCTAGAACAAAGGGTAACTGGTTCTTTGGAGGAGAAAAGACTTATGTTCAGCTCTATATCAAAATGTCTCCTAATCTTGAGATTCTATCTAGGACAGTCTATATTTTCAAATTTTAGTTCAAGTTCATGTCCTTTGGTTGCCTTGAACTCTGCATTTGTCCCACTTGCTGACGCAGGGGGAAACACGTGCTTTGCTCTCAAAAATAAAAAGGAAAAAAGAAGAAGAAAAAGAAGGTTCACATCTCAGTGGCTGGGTTTATTCTGAGTTAGGTACTGAATTCAGGAATGTTTTACTTCACTTAACAAAGGCAATTTGGATTTTCTTGACTTTGTAGTCTCTTTCTCTCTGTCTCTGTCTCTCTCTTTCTCTCTTTCCTCCCAGCTCAATCACTTGACGACTTCTGTTTTATCTGCTTCTGCCTCCGTAGAGTTTGGTCTCATACCAATGGAATCAATGGAATTGGTAGAAAGCAGGCATTTTTGTTGAACTGACATATCACTCAGTTCAGTCCATTTGGCCTGAGCTCTTCAAGTCCCAAATGGGCTAATAGTTTAGGATGGCAGGTGGTGAAATTTTCAACAGAAAGAGAGACGGGTGGAAGAGCTGCCTGACCGAGAGAGCACCTCAAATATGGAAACGACAAATAAAAACAGATGGTAGGGATCGGGGTGGGTTTTTCCAGATTCCACCTCCTTCTGCTTCAACCTAAGCCTTGAGTTAAACATTGACAACTGAGGCCCTGTGGGAGGGAGCGTGTCATTGCTTAGAGAAATGCAGTGGTACAGCTTTCATTCTCTTTTTTATCCCTTGTCTGCATTTCTGCCTGGAATCTCCTTCACAATTTAGTGCCGGTAAACTTTCAGTGAATAAGAGAGAGAATTATAAACCAGTGAACTTGCCGTTTAACAATCACACTGAACCCTAGATTCTAACAAGTAAGGCCTTCTTCAAAATAATCACCCTGGGAAGATGTGTTTTTCGGTTTTGGGTTTTTTCAAAACAATGTTATGGCTGGTCAAAATAGTTGGAGAATTCCTCTTTTGGAACCACCTTTCAAGGAGGTTCGAAAGGCTGTTCAAAGAGCCTTGCAGGGTAAGGGGCTACAGTAACTTCTACTCAATTTTTGAGTAGTTTGTGAAACACAGATTGTTACCCCCTTTGAAGCCAGAACATTTCTGTCATTGTCGTTTCATGTAAGGAATCATCCAGTACTTACGTTACTGTTTATGTTACCCTTGGGTAGGCATACATGAGCTGTCCTGGTCCATTTCTGGTAACAGAGAGGATTGGGTTATGCAGCAATTGATAACTAATACACCTTTAGAGCAAGAGTGAATTCAAAGTAAACCCAACCCTCTCCTCCCCACCTCTCTGCTGGGAGACAACTCTCCATGAATCTCCGATATTTCTGTACATCTTTTGAGCAGAAGCACTGACTACCTTCATTGTAGACTACCTCTCCAGTGATGTTTGTATAATGAATGGCTTTAGAAGAGAGAGATAATGCCTCCCTCCAGAGCAAAGGACATGCAGGCCTATTAGCCAGTATTACAAAGATAATGCCTCCTTGTGGTACAAAAGGTGGGCATGTTTATTGACCAATAATAAAGATTTAATTCATTAAACTGAAGGTTTCTTTCTTAGAATGAAATTCACTGCATGTGCAGGTATTCTTTTGTTCTCTTCATGTCATTCTATGGGAACTGGGGTTTAAGAACTGACACAAATGCTGATACTCTGGCTACTCCTATTGCTATGAGTAGCAAACTGTTCTTTGTCTCTGACCCAGGAGTCTTATGTCTTCTGCCAGCATCCATGAAACTGTGGCAAGCCAACTTGTAGGTAAAATGCCCTTGA